>NC_136644.1:1038854-1073566 GCF_949748355.1 Melanostigma gelatinosum
GCGTGGTGGAGCGTTGTGGGGCGTTGTGGAGCGTGGTGGAGCGTGGTGGAGCGTGGTGGGGCGTTGTGGGGCGTTGTGGGGCGTGGTGGGGCGTGGTGCGGCGTGGTGGGGCGTGGTGGAGCGTTGTGGGGCGTGGTGGGGCGTGGTGGAGCGTGGTGGGGCGTGGTGGAGCGTGGTGGAGCGTGGTGGGGCGTGGTGGGGCGTTGTGGAGCGTGGTGGGGCGTGGTGGGGCGTGGTGGGGCGTGGTGGAGCGTGGTGGAGCGTGGTGGAGCGTGGTGGAGCGTTGTGGGGCGTGGTGGGGCGTGGTGGAGCGTGGTGGAGCGTGGTGGGGCGTGGTGGGGCGTGGTGGAGCGTTGTGGAGCGTGGTGGAGCGTGGTGGAGCGTGGTGGAGCGTGGTGGGGTGTGGTGGAGCGTTGTGGAGCGTGGTGGGGCGTGGTGGGGCGTGGTGGAGCGTGGTGGAGCGTGGTGGGGTGTGGTGGGGCGTGGTGGAGCGTGGTGGAGCGTTGTGGAGCGTGGTGGAGCGTGGTGGAGCATTGTGGAGCGTGGTGGGGCGTTGTGGGGCGTTGTGGGGCGTGGTGGAGCGTGGTGGGGCGAGCAGTGTGAGGTGTTCTCAACATCTGTGACTCAGCTTAACCACGCCCCCTCTGCTCTGTGTTCTGCTCTATAAATGTTACTGTGATATAAGCCTTGTTACCACCCAGCTACACGCACACATCTCATCACCACAGTGCACTGACTGGATCATCAGTCATGCATTCAAATACATAAAGAGAGCAGCTTCTATTGGAAAACAAGGGACAGCATCATGAACAGGCTGAGGTAACACAGTAGTAGCACATCTTTAAACCACCAGACGCAACAGAAATACTGTATATGTGTACACGCTGTTTATGCTGTGTTCATGTTTTGCAGGGCACTGAGGACCTGTGTCAGTTGGTGTATGTGTCTGAGGCTAACATTGTAGCTGACAGTATGAGCCCACACATGAGCCCTCTGTACATCTCCCAACACTCAGCCCTGAGAACTAATGAGGTCAGTGTTGATGTGGGTCAAAGATAAATGTTGATGAATCAGCCTGTCAGAGAGATGCTACCGTTACAGTAATGTCTGTCATGCTGTCCCTTACATGGTGATGAATAATGAACAGAGTGCATCATGGTTTACTGCCCGGATGTGGAAAATACGTTTGTATTCTATTAACTTGCTCTGCCAAATATGTTACAGAGGAAAGATAATTGAAAAGACGCGGATATGTTTTAGAGGAAACATTATAATGAATGTGATTACATTCATTATAATGTTTCCTCTAAAACATATCCCCGTCTTTCAACATTTAATCAAGACTACAATCTTTCTGCATGTACGTTGGTTTGTTTGCCTCAACACATCCAGAAACATTCTAATGTTGTTTCAGTTGACACAAGTTGATACTAGAAAAAAAAAGATTTAAAATATGTTGACAGCTTATAACATTGTTCACATAATAATAATAATAATTCAAAATAAGTTTCTTTATTATGTTGATGGTCTGCTGAAAATGTACTGCCTGCAATACTAGTTACACAGAAAGTATTTATTAATATAAATTATTTCACGATTGTGTAAAAACATGTGAAAGTGAACTGAGATTTGTTAGTGTTCTAGAGTTTGTGGATATGTAATCATAATCTATAAATTGTGAGTGTACTTAATTACTAAGTGGTCTCAGATTCGTGAATTAGTAAAATGGTCGGATGGGTGAGAGTACTTACATTCACAATGATGTGAAACAATTGTTAAATGTGAACTGAGATTTGTAAATGTTATTCTAAATGGTGACAATGTCCTCAAAAATGAAAATGTGAACGAAACAAACTGTTTAATGTAAAATCCGTCACACAAAAAGATCCTCATCTTCAGACTGAGTGTTTGATGTCAGCCACAGCCTGCAGCTGGCTGACTAGCTGCTGTAGTAAATGTAAGCTCGGTAAGATGGCGCTACTTCATTAGAAGTCCCTTTGTCTTCAGCAGTGTGTCTGAGCTACTATGTACATATTGAGATTCAGGTTCATAACTTTCCACAAACCTTTACAAATGATTGAATGGTGGCTTCTGAAAATGCCCGGAACAAGAGTGTGAGGGATACACAATAACACACAGAGACCCCCCCCCCCCCCCCCCCCCCCCCCACCACCCCCCAGCATGGAATGAAATATGTGTGTGGAGCCTGATAAACCATAAACCTTGCACCATCTTGCATAAATCAGATAGCTGCTATTTATGCCTTCAGAGAAAATGTTTACGTTGCTGCTTTGAAATGCATAATTTCCGTCTCTGTATCTTCCCCAGAGTTGCTCCAGGTCTCCGCCTCAGCAGCGGACCATGATTCAGTCTGAGTGCATCTCAATAATACCAAGTCCCTCCTTCCTTCTCTCCTACTTCCTTTCCTTCCTCCCTCCCCCTCCCCCTTCCTTCCATTCATCTTTTCTTTCTCCCTTTGTCCCTCCCTTCCTTCCTTATCCAATCAATTTCAACTCAATGTCTACAGACAAAGCTGCTTATTGTGCCTTATTTTAAAAATGATTTATAGATATATATATATGTGTTCTTTTGTTTTACCAATCTCTAAGCTCCACCATCAACACAACCATAATATGACTCCCACCCGATCTTCACTTACTAAACTTAACCCAGAAACACAACTGTTACCCCAAAAATAATCATTTTGATAAATTGAGGATCCATTAAAATAACCTAAAATTACCACACTTCAGAAAATATGCTCACTTAAAATATACTTCTATCTTTTCATAAAGTATAGTACAGGAGCAAGCACAGTGATTAAATGTAGATACAACTTTTTATTCATACCATAATTGGGGTAAAATGAAATAAGTAAGACGTATCCATATGGCACATGACGATGAGAAAGGTTTTTATTAAAATCCTGCAGCACCTATCTGCCCTCTGTCTGAATAACACAGTGCCGCACACATGCACTACAGACCCTCCACTCTCACCAGCCGTAAACACATCCTGCAAACAAATGATCATCTGCTTTGGTTTCCTTAATTCACGATTTACGCTTCAAAACTACATTTGCATTCATCTCTCGGATTCTTCCGCATTTCATTTTGTTGCCCTATTAACACGGAACCGAGTCGTGGATGAGGAATATGACACGAGAATGACGACACAGATAACACTTTCAAATGACTTCACGGGGCTGAAGTTGACCGTTTGCCTTTAAATCGTTGGACAATTGAACGAATATTTTGTCATTTTCAAAACAACCAAACTGGAAAAAAGTTATGAGACTGATTATCGATGACTGTTGATCTAATGTCAGATGAACTTCTTCGGCTTTGCGGCACTGGACAGAAACTCAATAACGGTATTGCTCACTTCAGATGAAATATTGTTTTTAAAAAGCGTTCAACTGAACCATCACAAAATGTGCAAGTTAACTGTCGAGTCACTGGCGCGTAAACCTCACACCTTATCATCACCTCCTCTTTTAAACCAAACAGATCTGAAATGAATACGTACCTGAAAGAATCTAAACTACATTATATATATATATTTAATATATATATATATATATCTATATATATGCGCCTAGCTTGCATCCTACTTACCTCGCGCCATCAAACCCGCGGAAAGAAGCAGCAAAGTCCATCTCGCCGCCGGCTGCATCTCCTCCGTGTCGTTTCAGGGATCCGCTTCACTTTTTTTTCTTCTGAAGAAACTCTGTCTGTTCAATCGATGAGCGAAATAAATTAAGTGTAATGGCATGAAAACGTGCGTCTCTCCCCTGGTACCGTCTGCCTCGCTCTGCCGGTGCGCTCCTTCCTGATCTGATCCGAACTTGACTTCGTTCGTCCCTCCCCTATGAGTGCAAAGCTCCCGTCTGTCGCATCCATACGGACTCCACACGGGGAGGAAAGAGCCTCCCTGACTTGCTCTGAAGGATAAAAGGCGTAATTTGATTCCGTGGATGACAGGAAGAGAAAATGTATCTGTAAACACAACAACAACGTAGCCTGTATTAAGGAGAAATGTTTGGGACTGGTATAGTAACGAAAGGCAACGGTTGCACCCACCGCCGCGCAGTTTTCTTTAGCTTTGAACAGAACATAATATCCTGAACTCACACTGCGGGGAATTCAAATGCCCGTTAATGTGTTCGTGCTGAGCCTTAAAGAGGTCGGTAAGTACAAGAATACAACAGAATAGTGTCTTAAAACAGCATTTCAGTCGTCGGCAGTTGCTCTAAATGCTCCGATGATACAGACGTGGAAGAAAGTTTTGTTGTGACGGTAAATGCAGGACTGAATGATCTGTAGCTCTGCCTGGATGTGTGGAGATAACGATTGTGGTGATTTCAGCACCACGGACAGCGCCAATGAGTTTCAACGAGAGCTGTCGGTGGTGCTGAAGTCAGCAGCGTTATACTGACGTGCACTTACTTTATTGAGAGGCAGATTTCATGTGTTATTAGTGTTTTAGACCATGTTTCTTTTGCATGAAACGATTAGATGTTGAAACGTCTTTTTGAAACATGTCTCAGTGTCCCAATGAGTTAAAGTACAATCTTTGCATAACTGCAGATTGTTTGCGTTGCTAAATCCCAGATCAGAGATGGAGCGTTTGGCCTGCTGTTTCCTTTCCCAGCCACTAAACTGCAGCACTGCGCTGTGCTGAGGAGGAAAGCTGCTCTGAAACATCGCTTCTGTCTCATTCAGAAGGCTGATCGTGTTATTTGCTCCGCAGGTGCCTCCGGATCGCGCTGATTATGTTTAATTTTAGCCCGCGATTTTCCACGCTTGGTTTGACGTCATCAAACAAAGTAATTAAGGTAGTAATGCTGAGCTGAGTCGAGCCGACACAACCACCTTCAGTGAGTGGGTAGAAAGTGCACGAGACACAATGGTTGGATGTGTATGTGTGCCTGTCTGACACTTGCTTATACATGGAAGCACACACACACACACACACACACACAGACGTGCACATTTGTGTTGTGTAGTTTGGCACTATGGTGTGATTTCGGAACTTTTGCCATCACACCACTACCGACCTTTCCTAAAAGCTTTATTTTTATTTGATCCTGAAAATGCACTGGAGATGTTTTAGTTTGTTGAAATATGTGACCTATTGTTCAAAAAATACAATGATTTGTTAAAATCATGATCTCTTGATCTGTTTTGATACACTGCATCCCCTCATGTAGTATATAGAACATCCAGGAACACCAACAAATCACTGACATTCATCCAACACACCAACAATCATAATTTAGTTTAATTTATTATTATATTTTAAATGAATTACAAAGAAAAGAAAGTAATGCAATATGAGACTGATGAAACGATTACGACATCACATTTAAGATATTTAAGTGGAAGAGGGCGGTGAACTCTACCAGCGCATGTGGGATATAAATATCCTGTTCGTATATGTAGCGCGTTTATACACAGACTCGAGACCTTCCCTTCACCCTCAGGCTATATTACTGAGGATGAAGACAATCTCTCAACAGCATCTGGTGTCACAACAAACAGTATCGCCTCATTTCAACACAAGTAAAACCATCAAAACATTGTACATTTCTCCTTCTCTTTCTTATTTAGCAATTGTACAGAGTTTACCGAGTCTAATCCCAAGCGCTGCATGAAAAGGACGCATGAAGAGAACCAGAATAAGCATGGTGGGGATAATGTGTTTTTGCTGTCGCCATCTGACAAGTGCTGCGCTCACAGTGTGGCGTCGCGACACGCTTGTCTTCACCGGCCTTATTAGTGAAGCGGTTGAAAAGGAGGAACTATTGTGAGAATCAATGTTTCTGCCAGGACTGTTTCACGTGACGCACCATGGCCTGTGCTGCTGCTCTGCCCTGGGCGATGTTTAATTCATGTTTTTCATAAAAGATGGAAGCACCGAGCTCAAAAGCCATTAGTGTCATCCTCTCTTCTCTCCATTCTGCACTCCCTCTCTTTTCAGCCGTCATCCCAACATTACACAACATTTAACCGTTCTTTTCCTCTCAGTCGTCTTTTATAAAACATTTGACTTACTTGCTGAATATATTTTGCATTCTGATGCCCGTCTCCTTTCACCTCTCACACCTCTAACATTCTTCCTCACTGCACCTGCTCTCATTCATGCAATGCACATGGTGCCATCTCTCTGCCTTAAGTGAAACACAACGTATAAAAATATCTATCTCCCTCGCTAGAACTTTCAGACCATCTTGAATTATTCACATGTACATCTCTGCACCACAACCCCTGACCCCGAGAGAAGTGCTTTTATTTTCAGCTCTGCGTGATGAAATGTGGACGGCCTCTCTTATTCTCCCTGATGTGATCGTCTCACTGAGGTGGGCTTTAATGGAGCGGCGGTGATCAGAGGCTTCTGGAAGCTTCCAGGAAGCAGGAAGGTGGATATCACGTCTTCTTTATGGTGAGAAAAGAAGTAAGAGTGGTGGTAGAGTGAACAGGTCATAGATGCAATGTGGATGAAGCAGAAGGCATGACTTTCAGGTTCTTTGGTTGGATAACGTTTTTAAATCTAGCGTACTCGAACTAGTTTCTCAAGATTACAAACCCTGGCTGTAATGAAATGAATGTCTTTGTGTTGCTTCAATGGGGGCTTAATTGCAACCATTGAACCTTAAGTATTCACATGAGAGCAATATTTTCTATCCTTTAAATTCTCAAGAAATTTAAAAAAGGTAATAATAAAAGCAATCAACTCTTAAGAAGTGTATATTCAGAAGAGAAGCAACCTCAGCAAAGACTTTAAATCAACACATCTGGTTGTGTCAACATGAAATCCCATGAGGGCTGCATGCCAACAGGCGCAACCTTCTTATTGAACAAAGGATTATCAGCTGAATGCACACGCACACAGATACATACCGGTGGAAGAGATACAAACACCTACACTAACACATCTGCTCATTTGTCTGATTCAGGAAAGCAATCATTTGGTTGACTCTACCCACGTAGATCTATAGCACTGCAGTGTCAGTGTACTGTTGTGCATCAGTACACCTACATAGAGATGATTGACATCAGCAGCAGGTAACATATTTCACACTGAAGCTAAACGTGAACACACATAACTGTCATGTGGTCCAAAATATATGCTGACTATAACTGCAATAAATCAAATTGGGGACACCAATGTTTGCCCCAAACTACATATAAAACTCCCAGATGACCAGTTTAAAGTCCTGAAATCTGTCCCGATACGTGTCTTACAGTCTTCACATGCACAGTCACAGTCACACAAATCACTGAGCTCCAAAGGGCTCAGTGTGAGGAGATTGCAGGGATTGTAAACTGATAGGTATTAATCCTGAAAGAAATGTGGTAGCTCACCAGTCTGGCAATGCTTTGACTGTTATAGCTTGTGATGGCGAGGGAAGGAGTATCTGACACTCGAGCCACAGGCAGGAGGAATATTTAAACAAGCTCAAACCTCTGTTAGTACATCATAAGTGCTGTCTAAGAGCACCGCACTCATTACTGTCTGCAAAGCTGGAATCTTACATTCAGCGCTGTGGTGGCAGAAGAGGAAGGGGAGTATAATTAGAGACCTAATGTACTGTGAACACTGGGATGTTTGTATGGGTTGGATATCTGAAATGAACTGAAAAGACAAACTTTAAACTCAGCTGCATCGGTGATGTGCAGCCTGTAACAGAATAAGTCTGTTAAATATTCAGAGTTGTTCAGAGGACGGAAGCATTCGTCTTGCATTTATTCCTCATTGCCGTTTCTCTGCTGGTGTCCTCTCCGGTCATCTTCAGCAGCACACACACACCTTCACACACATGCAAGCTGACGCACACAGCGATCAAGTAGTGTGTGCTGCTGAAAGCAGCTTATCCTGTGGGACAAGCTGCTTAAGCCATCGCGCTCAGCATGTGATGTCTGGAGGAGCCACAAACACACAGTGAGAACTCAGGAAACACTGCCGGGCCATCAGGGAGCAGCCGCCCGCTGAACCAGCACTTCATCCTGGCTGGTTGGCTCTCTGCTCCTTTTCACTGAAGAAGATACAATACTTCTCTCGTCCAAATGAATAATTCTATCAAAAATCGATTTCAATTTCTTACAGTCAGAGTGAACGGTGCATTCAGTTGATTGTAGTTCCACACCGGGAACAGCAGTCGATAAAGCTCCGTACTGCCACATTACAAACACAGATCTACACTGAAGGCTGGTATTTGGCGCACAGCCTGTTCTAAGCTATTTGGGCGTGTAGCGTGAAAAAGGACAGATAATTGGGTTTATCACTGGCATAGTTTTAGTTCACATTTCTCCACACGCAATTTAAAACAGACTGAAAAGAGGCGGAGGGAGCGAAGGAGTGGAAGAGCAGAAAAAGGGAGAGGAGAGGAAGATGAGGACGAGGAGAATGGAGGTGAATAAAGGGAAGAGAAAGATGGAATGGGCCACAGAGAAGGAGCCTGGCACGTGTCCAGGTCTGGTGGAGTGCGTGTGAAGGAGCAGCAGTGTTTCTACCCTCAGGCACCAGCGCGGTAGACGGAGCAGAACAAGCTCTCTGCACGACTGCAGGGCAGCCCGACAAAACATGCTTATTTAGGAGAGCAACCTCAGGAAACTATCTACGCAGGGAGCCGGATCACCCACCACCATGCAGACCTCTGTTAACCCCGCACACATCAGGGCACATCAGCCTGATGGAGGCGTCCCGTCATGTTCTTTGGTTTAATGAAGAAACACATAGAAGTGAGTGCTGGAGATTCAGTGGTCTGAATGATAAAACCAAAAGAGGAATATTATTTGAGGATAACCTAAATTGGATGCTTCGTTTACATGAATGGATGTGAAGACAAGTTATGAATAAAAGCTTTGTTGAACATTCGTGTTCAGGTTAAGATAATAGGGAATACTACAGGAATAGTTCTACATTGTGTGGAACATGCTTATTCCCTCTCACGCCTACAGTGAGCTGAGAAGATTGATATTCTCATAATTAACTCTGAAGCTACAGCAAGGAGATGCTTAGCTTAGCTTAGCTGAGACTGGAAATGGGTAAAATAGCAAGCTTGGCTCTGTCCAAAGGTAGAAATCTGTCGACCAGCAGCTCTACAGATCACTGACTCAACAAATGTCGTCTCGTTTGTTCAATCTGTAAATGTACAAACGGTACCTTGTGGTTTGACGGGAGCTGTGTCTTCGGAAACAGCTGTTTCCAGTTTCTGTTCCAGGTTTATGCTAAGCTAAGCTAACTATCTTCTAGCTGTAACTTTATAGTCAACACACAGACATGATCGGTTGCTGATCCACATTCTCATCTCAGAATGTGATAATAGAAACTATTCCTTTAAGGCCAATGCAACGATGTCTTTCACATCTTCTTGAAAATGTAAACTCATCTCGTGCTGTGAATATTTCTGTAAACGCTAAATGACAAGAGGTGGAGTCTAACGAAGCTATTTCTACATTAAGCTACATGTCTATTCATGGCACCTTCATACATATTTGGCTTAAAACACTGCTTTATTTTTCAGAGAAGTAATTATTGGAATTGAAGAGAATTGTGCGTTATTGCATGACAGCGTGCTGAATACTCAGTGGGAGCTGTGGCTGTTGAGAAAGTGCACTTCAGTCATCATATGCACACATGGACAGAAGGCTTCGTGTGAACTTTGTGTGTTGGACAAAAACTGCTGATATGAAAAACTTCCCTGAAATCAGCTGCAGCAGAGATCAGACGGGTGAGGGGGCTGCAGAAGGTGGGAGATGAAAGAGATCAGTGTCCTCCGTCAAGAACTGTGACACCGTTCAGAAATCATCTTCAGTTGGAAGAGAAATGAAAGCAACGACTCAAGTTGGTTCATTGTTGTAGTGGCAACTTTAAATGTGCATGCTTATGCTTTCTTTGGTCAACTATTCATCAATTACTTTGAGATAACTATTTAATCTGTTTCACCAATTTATTACTTTGAGCAACTCATTCATTTGTCCATTTCATAGCTTTAGCTAACTATGCTAGCTGTGTACCCATTACCTTTACTAAACTACTGCTTTAAATACCTTTACATTGAGATAACTAGTATAACTCTTCATGCATTACTTTGGGTTCCTGCTTGCACTCTTAACTGTAACACGGTGCTACAGCTGACTCCATTACGGATGGATGGTATAAGCTAATGCTAAGCTGCACACAACAGCATTACATTACACGATAGTGCTACAGTATGTCAGCCGGCCTGCTGCCTTTCCTCTCGACATATCACATCACATCTGTCACCTTTATGCTCCAGTCAACCTCATATTTATAGGGTGGAGCACCTGTTAAATATCACACACACATGCACGCACACACACACACTAATCAGAAGGGCACAGTAAATATCTGTTTTGTCGATAGCTGTCCACAGCAGCAGAGGCTCACAGTATTTTTGCTGATGTGCTGACTTCAGGAATCAGCGCTTCACTTTTGCTGAGATAAAGGATTTGGGCGACTTAAATCTTATAGTGTAGTGTGTGTGTGTGTGTGTGTGTGTGTGTGTGAGTGTGTGTGTGTGTGAGTGTGTGTGTGTGTGTGTGTGTGAGTGTGTGTTCATTCAAAGCACCAGTGTGCTCTGTCTTCAGAGGCTGCCGACAGTTGGTGATGTTGTTTTCACCTGATATCACCTTTTGGTTGGCAGATGGGGTTCACAAATATGGGCACATGCACTCGCAAACACACGGACACTCACACACACACACACACACACACTCACACACACACACCTACACACACACACACACACACACACGCACGCACACACACACACACACACACACACACACACACACACACACACACACACACACACACGCACGCCTGCAATGGAACAAAAGCACATTAGTGCTGTGGAGCACATTTCCTCTTCTGTCAGACTGAGGAACGAGGCTTTCCCGTACACACACACACACACACACACACACACACACACACACACACACACACACACACACAGGATGTCCATTAACGGGCTGCGACTCTGAATGTGGGTTCAGATCGATCCACTGACCAAAGCAAAGGGTGTGTGTGTGCGTCTGCACTCTTGCAAAATAAAATGTCGCTACAAATGATCAATGTGGTTCATTTGATCTCGCCAATAAAGGAAAAGAACATTGATAACATTTTTCAAAGAACAAATGTATGTTGACTGAATCTGTGTTCCAGAGCAACACTCACATTCACAAGACTTCACACACACACATCAAACACACACACACACACACACACACACACCAAACACACACACACACCCACCAAACACACACACACACACATCAAACACACACACACACCCACCAAACACACACACACACACACCAAACACACACACACCCACCAAACACACACACACATCAAACACACACACACACACCAAACACACACACACATCAAACACACACACACACCAAACACACACACACATCAAACACACACACACACACACCAAACACACACACCCACCAAACACACACACACACACATCAAACACACACACACACACCCACCAAACACACACACACACACACCAAACACACACACACCCACCAAACACACACACACATCAAACACACACACACACACCAAACACACACACACATCAAACACACACACACACACACCAAACACACACACACACACACCAAACACAGCTGCTTGTCTTCCGACGCCGTCTGATCAACGCACCATGAAAACAAGTGTGAGGAAAGTTCATAATGAGATGAAGGTCATCCAGATAAAACGTGTCACGGATGACATTTTACTGTCATAATACTTACTCTACTTATTCTTACTATACTTTTGAGAAGTATAAAAATACTTCCTGCCAGCCCTGCTGTCTGCCCCCGTCTGAGTGCTGAACACCTCCTTTTATCGCTTACTGTCAGATATCCCGTCCACAGAGGCACGGATGTTATCTTGTCTTCCTCCAGTTTCTCCCCTCCTCTCTTTTACTATCATATATATATATATATATATATATATATATATATATATATATATATATATATATATATATATATTGTACATACTGTATAACTGCGTCTTCAGGTGCAACATGAGGACAGAGTCAAAGACATTCTGAGCTTGTAAATCATTTTCACATCTTTTGCTCTGATCTTCTGTGAGCCTGTGGAGAAATGTATGCAAACAGAGTGCAAAATATTACACGTGAGGCTCGACTGAAAGTCTATTTATTTGCAGTATTTCTTTGGGCTGGGAAATTGACGTCATTAAGGTTTTTAGCGTTGTGCTGATCGTGCTGACGCAAATGGAGGGTCTTCAATTTCAGTTGTTCGAAAATTGAGCATCTGTCGTGTGGGCAAGGAGCGCAGTTTTTTTGTTTGTTTGTTTTTAGCCTACATTTCCCTCATTATCTGTTTGAAGTTGTAAATCTCAAGAATATATAGTTTCATTTTCTACAGAGAACAATGTGTTCACAGCAGCAGGTCGTGTACATGGGGTGTGGTCAATGAATGACAGTTGCTGTGTCTTTCATGGTAATAATGCAACATGTGTGGAACTTTAATGAGTCAGAGCAATAACATTGGTTTATCAACAATACTTTAATATAGTGCAGCTATTCATATTCATGACTGGAACCTTCATTTAGACCAACTTCAGGACTTCACCAGGTCTGTGGATTTTAACACAATAAAAACTCTGCAGAGCTTCAATAAACACCAGCTGCATGTTTCACTGTGATGCATTCGCTATGTTGAGCAATTTACAAGTGTCTGCAAGTTGATTTTGACAACAAACTACTGTAACATGACACCAGTGGGCCCATGGAAGGAAAGATGCATTCAGGAATGACACTTTTGTCGGTAATGTAATTTCTAAGCACACAGGAGTCACGGGGCTGAGTGTTGGTCGAGTCTTTACGTAAATGGGAAGACGTGAGGAAGAAAGTGGGGAACATGTGAGTGAGGGAATAGCACAGAATACAGACCTCTTTATTCAACATGTAATCGATTACAGTCAGTGTCATATTTACTCTTAACACTGTAACCTGGTGCTGCTAAGAGTGGAAAGTGATGAAGAGAATACACATTCTTCAAAATGAACTGAAGCGGTAACGATTACAACGCTGGATTGTGGAGAAGAGGCCCAGCGCTCTGAAGCAGAACATGAAGAAGGACAGAGCGAGAGAGGCGACGGATTCATATTTAATGAAGAGAAAAGGTGGATAGGACACATTGTTGTTACACTAAAGCTTGCTTTGAGGCAGGAGGAAATGTGGTCCATTGTATGTGCCAATAATTCGTATGATGTCGTATTTTTCACACAACGGTGCTGCAGAGGAGAACAGAGGTATTATATTTACAAACACAGCTGCACGCATCAGGTACGTATCTGACCTGGTGCAGCTTCTCACTGATAGTTTCTATGGGAGACGGTTATTTGGTGGTTTTCTATCTCATGTCACACAAATCTTAGAAATCTCCGTACCTATGAAAAGAAAAACACAGAACAGTGAATGGAAATAGATTAGAAGACATGCAATGAGCACCTGCTCCATGAATGCTGTGGTGCATGTATCTCACAGCACCCAGGATATGACCACAAAGAACGACCACAGGTTTGGCTATAATGGAGACATTCATCTCTTCTGATTTGTCATATTGATTTTAGCTTATTGATTCTGGTTCATAAATTCCTTCAATTGTTAGAACGAGAAACAAACTGAAAGATGTCAAAGCAATTATCAACAATTTTCCTCTTATTTAGGCAGCTAATTGTTCATAAATAACAGGATACTTGATTCTACCGTACTGTATCTCAACCGAGGGCCCAACAATCAGACAACAACAGTCAGACAACAACATTCAGACAACAACAATCAGACAACAACAATCAGACAACAACAATCAGACAACAACAGTCAGACAACAACAATCAGACAACAACAGTCAGACAACAACAGTCAGACAACAACAATCAGACAACAACAGTCAGACAACAACAATCAGACAACAACAGTCAGACAACAACAGTCAGACAACAACAATCAGACAACAACAGTCAGACAACAACAGTCAGACAACAATCAGACAACAACAGTCAGACAACAACAATCAGACAACAACAGTCAGACACCAATCAGACAACAACAGTCAGACAACAACAATCAGACAACAACAGTCAGACAACAACAGTCAGACAACAACAATCAGACAACAACATTCAGACAACAACAATTAGACAACAACAGTCAGACAACAACAGTCAGACAACAATCAGACAACAACAGTCAGACAACAACAATCAGACAACAACAGTGAGACAACAACAATCAGACAACAACAATCAGACAACAACAATCAGACAACAACAGTCAGACATCAACAGTCAGACAACAACAATCAGACAACAACAGTCAGACAACCAACAGTCAGACAACAACAATCAGACAACAACAGTCAGACAACAATACTCAGACAACAGTCAGACAACAACAGTCAGACAACAACAATCAGACAACAACAGTCAGACAACAATACTCAGACAACAGTCAGACAACAATACTCAGACAACAGTCAGACAACAACAGTCAAACAACAACAATCAGACAACAGTCAGACAACAGTCCAGGTTGAAATCATCTCGTCCACTCTGGAGCTTAATGAACTCTAACGCCGTTTACAAAGAGAACACTTTCTCTTACTTGGAAAGCTTTAATTGTGGCGACTGCAAAGTGACGTCGTGTGTTACCAGTTAAGCTCAAATACAGTGCAAATGTACATTGGCATTGATCTGGTATACAGAAAACAGCAAGTTTATTTCATATTTCAGAGGTTTAAATGACTTGTTTTTGCCGAGGTAAGAGAGGTGTTAATGTGCTTCGTTGTATGTTTCAGAGTGTGGATGTGACTCACTCCGGGTCATCAGCTGTGGCTGTGTTATAGCTTTGGAACAGCGGCTGCATGAAGAGCCCCAGAGTTCCCACCAGACACACCAGGATGAAGATCCACAGGAACAGACGGTCTATCACCATGGCCACGTACTTCCAGTCTTCTATGATCTGGAACCAAACCAACGAGTTACAGATCGTTAACACGGATCGAATCATGACGACAAAGTGAGTTTGTAGGAGCAGACCTTCAGGGAAACACCATGTTTAAACTCCAGAAGAACATAAAGGTGTGAGAGGTCTCTGAAGGTTGACAGCGCTTCTAACAAACTCAAGGAGCGAACTCTTTCAGCTTCATGTGAGTGATGAGAAGCTGTCTGTGAAGCACCATCAGGCTGCTCGATGAAGAACAATTACAACGGATGTTCAGTGTGAGAGTTTGGTGGGATGTTAGAGCCCAGAGCCACACATCTGGGGTTGGGGTCAGTCCGTCAGCCTGTGTTGGTATGAGAGTGTGTGCATGGGTTTCTGAGGTTGACAGGTTGGAATACTGTATGTTCTGTGTCTTATCTGGCCCTGATCTCTTTATTCCGCCCTTATTCTTTGTCATCACACATCTCCATAATCTGCTTTTATAGGTCTTGTCTTCCCTCATTCTTTCCAATAATGTATTCTGTCTTCCTTTTCTTTCATCCTCTGATCCTATCTCTTCCTGCTCATCAGCACTTGTGTGTTCTTTTCAGCACGGCCTTATCTCCTCACCCCTTCATCGTCATCTTCTGTCTTCATGTGTTCAGCGATGTATCTTACTCCATCCACCGCCTCCTCCACATCTGCATCCCACTGAACAGCCGAAGGCCTCTGGAAGTCTGAAAACCCACCACCCCCATCTGGGACGTCGTCCACCTTCCAGCAAAACTTGTGTGCCAAGTCCTCGTTCACGTAGAAAGAGTCGGCATCTGTTCGGATCCCGCCGAGTCTGACGTTTGAATACTGCCTCTTGTCTGTGCCGCTCTGGGAGGTGTTTTTCTCGGCGGTACTCCGGTTTGCATACTTCTTGCGGAGTTTATCGCGGACGTTGGAAGATCCCGGACGCCTCATGAAGAGGAAGGTGGGGAGGCGGACTAAGAAGAAGCGCTTGACCCACTCGGGCATGTGGTGGGTGGATGGGGAGCGGTGATGCACGTTGAGGACACAGACACTGGTCACAATGGAGAAAGTGACCAACACCATGGTGAACATCAGGTATTTACCTTTGAGAGAAAACAAAATCACGTGTTACTCTGTCATTGAATAAGTCAGAATAAAGGTCCCGTGTGGCTCACCTTCTTCAGGCTGCACATTCCACATCACTGCTTCCATCAGTACAACAACATGTCACACTCACCAATCTGCTGCTCTGAGGTTCCAATTTGAACAGAAATACAGTTTTCATTCACTGAGCAATTCCAAAGGCTACACGCTGCTGCTGCTGTGGTCAACAACAGAGGAGCTGCTGCACATGTTTCACATTAACAGCCTGCAGGGAAGGGACGGGGTGATGCCCCCTGACCTTTGTGATGTGAGATTTAACAGCAAATAACATCAATAGCAAAATCAATCAGAAAATTAGGATTTATGATAAAAACAAATCATGACGTTACTGCACCCGAGCAAAAACAAAATCTCCCGTAAACATTACAACCTTTTACACTTTGGCTGTTCTACAGATTAAATAAATGAGATGTTGTGGCTTCATTAATGATAGCAGACGAACAGCACTTTTCATCTGCAGGAAAGTGAGTTTATTACCCACAATGTGAAACTCGTCTTTCATGGGAAAAGTACTCACAATCTGATTATTTAGGCAAAATCTGACTGAAGGATATGTTTCTGTCTTTGAACAAGATATCAAAGAAGTTACTTCTGTGTTATTTCTTCATTTAACTTTGATCAGAACTGAGCAGAGATCTGCTGAATATCACTGACCTATGAGTGGCACTGCCAGAGAGGTGGGTGGCACGATCTTTGATATCAGCAGCAGGAAGACAGTGAGCGCCAGCAGCACGGAGATGGTCAGTGTCATCTTCTCCCCGCAATCTGACGGCAGGTAGAACACCAGGATAGCCAGCGATGTGATCAGCACACAGGGGATGATCAGGTTAATGGTGTAGAACAGCGGCTTCCTCTTGATCACAAAGTCATAGGTGATGTCCAGGTAGGTGATGTCATCGGGGTCCTCGTTTTTGCGCGCGGGAAGCGAGACGATGTCCCACTCTCCGCTCGGCGTGAAGTCATCGCGGCTGGCAAAGTCGCTTGTGAGCATCAGATCGACTTCCGTGTGGTCGTAGGTCCAGGAGCGGAACTTGAGAGTGCAGTTCTGCTGGTCGAAGGGAAAGTTCTGCACCTCGATGGCGCAGGCCGACTTGTAGATGGCCGGGGGAAGCCAGAAGATGTCTCCTGTGTTGGACACCACAGCATTGCAATAGAAGGAAACCTCGTACACGCCATCAGCACTGTGAGAGGTTGTGGGTGAGAGGTACCATCAGAAAGTGGATTCAAAGTCTGTGATTACAATCAACACATAAATAAGACATGTTGGAAGTCTTAAGGCCGCACGGTAGACCTGTTTCCCTTCGTTGCAATGATAACAATCAGACGAACCCAAAATCCCCGTCGAGTAACGTGCTTGTTGTGCTTGTAAAGCCCTGATGTTGTTGGAAAACCTCTTAACTCCATCAACAGCACACAGTAATCCATGCAATGACTCCACACACACACACACACACACACACACACACACACACACACACACACACACACGCACACACACACACACACACACACACACACACACACACATGCTGTGAATGTCGTTGCATTCTTTCATTACACTCACTGATCTGAATCAAACACGTACACATTGCTCTCTCTGGTGGGCTGACGCGCTACACGTACTTGTTGTAGAGCACGATATCAGGAAGCCAGATGTGTTTGGATGGTATTCGTAGTTTCTTGATGCCTTCGTACTTCTCTGGGTCCCATCGAAGCCTGTAGTCGTTCCACTCCTGCAGAGAGAGCGTTCATGAACTCCCTCACTGACACACACACCAGAATAGTGTGTGTTGAACACAGCGTGTGCTTTGGACAGTTAGGACGATGAAATCGTACCTGAAACAGCCACAGGTTGGTCGTCATTATCTGTTCTCTCTCATTCTACAAGAAAACAATCGTCAGCGTGTCATTCGATAAACATTTCCATAAAAATCCCTTTACAATATAAACGGTTGAATTATTATCATGCTGCCTGCTGGCAGTGGACTTAGCACAACACGCTAAAGGCTAAAGGTCAAAGCACAGCTTCATGGAGAGGACGCAACAACATCACAAAATATCCCGTTGAAAACATCCACAAAATCTCACAAATGTATATTTACTGCAGAGATGTATTCCCTGATTAAACATTACAGATTGTCGTATTTACATTCATTTCAGACGTAATATGTGTGATAGAATGCAACACAAGGCATCAGGTGGGATGTGACGGTGACCGGAGGCTGAAGCGTCGATTGAACCGAATGCTGTGTTTGCGTGTATGGAAGGATGCTTACGACACTGATGAGCTGCGACAGAGACACCTGGATGGAGATGGTGACCTGTTGGCTCTTGTTGACAGCTGGTCTGATCAGCTTGTTGTAGCGCTCTGGACCCAGCAGATAGTTCACCAGCCGCTCCTCTGCGTTCTCTGCGCTGCTGCCTGCAGACCGCTCAGAACACGGAGAGGAAAAGATTTCATTGAGGAAGAGCTGGAACCATCGCAAAGCTTAACAACACAGGTACGCTGCATGTACCTGCACTGGACTTTATCGTGTGTCTCGCTCATCGACTCACTGAATACAAAGACGTCACCGCATTATGTTTCGGGTTCCAAGCGTGATATTCATCACAGCATGTTTTCAGTCCAGTGACACCATGACTGATGAACAATAAACAAGTTGGGTGTAAATGAAGTAAATCCACCAAAGGGCGGAATCACGTGTTCTCTTTAGAGCGTGCGTGCGTGTGGTTGCGTGTGGTTGCGTGTTGCAGTCTCACGCTGTACTGCAGGGTTTAGAGCAAAATAACAAACCAAACTGCAGCCAGGCATCCATCACTGAGAGGATCCTGAAGCTTTGTGTTTCCTCAGCCCTGAATCATTGGTTACATAAAAGTGATCGTATGAATAAATCAGAAGCAAAATGCTTTTGACCCGCTGTCCTCGCTTCATCCAGACATTACGTCTCCATCGTCAAACAAACAAAGTGACAAGAGTGCAGAGAGCGTTTTCCATCAAGTAAAACCCGAAACAGTTTATTTGTGCCTGAGATGTGAGAGTGAAGCTGAAGGCTAAGCTAACAGTTGGAGAAGTTCATCACATTTAGATGCTCTCTTCAGTCATCAATGTATTTACAGTATGAACATGTGCGGTTAACGAGTTTTAAACTGGTTATGAAACAGTTTCAGTTTCATACTGACGCCTCGATATGACCTGTTAGCAGACGAGACCATCATTGAGAAGACGATGATTATTTAAATGTAGTTACTTTAATGGCTGCTGCCTGCTCCGGGTCCTCAAGAAATCCCACAAAACCATTGACCAGAAGAGTCCTTGTTCATGTTTCCAGGTAAAGAGAGTTAAAGGCAAGAGAACCGTTTTATTTTTGACATGATGCTTTGTGGTTATGGATGATCATTGTGGCAGGATCAGCAACAAGGAAGGCAAAGAAATTGACCGAAGGACAAAATAAATAAAAAGCAAAGCAAATGTAAGCGCCAGCCCAATAAAGATCTACGCAACACGAGGCGGTGGTGCTCATGGAAACACGACTGTAACATTGATGGAGTCGTTTATTGTACGACTGGACGGGTGCGTTCCTTTCGTCTCTCTGTTTTGTGACAGCGTCAGTTGAAACTCAGATGGCGTCATGAGGAACGGTGCCAGACATCTCACAGTCCACGGCCTCGTCTCCCAACGCTCACAACGCAGACGCAGCAAAGCACCAGCTGCCTTCTTGGTGTGTCACATCATTTCAATAATTCAAAGCTATGGTTCAGGGTCTCTTTCCTTAATGGATGTTACAGAGAAATGGCTGACTGTGCTGCCTGGCAGACCTGATCCGGGTCAGATTACACTTGTTCTTGTGGAGCAGATATGACTGTTGATGGCTCTGATTTGTTTTTTCTGTCTTAACCATGTTGTCCTGTTGAAAGATAAGTCTCGCCTACAAACTAGAGCTAAAGCAGAGCTACAAGCTAATGCCACGTCATGCCTTTATGCAGCAGAACTCTTCAGAAGAAACCCTGAATCAAGGTCAGCTCAGTGAAGGGAGCTCTTCTTTAGGACAGCGGTGCCCAACAGAAGGGAGACGCTGCTTTCTTGGCAGTAGGTAAAAGACAGCCTTCTGTAAATGATTCAAAGAGCCCATCTGCTGTTACTCACAAGTGTTTTAAAAGTATGATCACGACGCACACTTTTTAAAAGCCCGTCTCTGCGGCTAACGTTGAATGTTGCTGCTTTAAAAACTCAAATCCATTGTGAAAGAGGTCGAGCATCGTCTCCTCCTGTCCTCCTGACAGAGAGCTCCTTCAGGTCTGAGCTGGGCAGGAAGTGTGAGGTCATTTCCTCAATGCTGGTCAAGGCAACAAGAACTAAACATTTATAAAATACACAAACTGCACATGCTGGGTTTTGCTCTCAAAGCATTTCTGTTCTTCAAACAACATTCCGTTTCAATGAAGGAAAGTGATTGAGTGGTTCACTACCACGATGGTGCTGCTGCATGTGGGAACGCGTTTCATCATAGCGCGATAAAAACCGTCAAACCAATAATTAAAAGGAAAGAATGAAAGACAATTGCACTGCCTGTTGAGTTATAACAATGCATAAGCTCTCTCATCGTGATTACAATATACATCACGACAAAGCATGTTTTCTTGTAATTCAATAAATGAATGTGGGTATGAAATAACTCCATCAAACACATATGTTCTGCTTTACATGAGGAGTCACATTATTAAGACAACATATTCATTTGTACATTCATTTTCAGAGACGTTTTCCTGATGGTGACGTTGTGCACATGAACAGCGTCTTATTGTTTTAGTGGATGTAGAGATGCTGAACACGATGCTGAACGTCTCGAGACTTTCATCAAAACAACAGTTTTACTGCGTCAGCGCACTTAGATACGCGTCCAAACTTTGAGAGTGAAGGAATATAGAAGAGCAGAAGAACATACCTGTGTGCGAGAGAAAGAAGAGCAGCAGGACAGTGTTGGCAGTCATCTCCTTTCTGATTCCTTCAACACACTTGCTACTTTGTTGTATTGTCCTCCAAACAGAAGAAGAAGAAGAAGAAGAAGAAGAAGAAGAAGAAGAAGAAGAAGAAGAAGAAGAAGAAGAATCTGGAGTCTGCGCTGGTTCACGCACACCTCGTTGCTCGTCTTTTGCTGAATGTTCAGCAGCCCGATAATGACAGTAACTTGTGAAATATACTAAACAGGACATTTGTTTCAAATGTTTCTTTGCCAAAGATTACATGTTGGTCTCTTATTTCATAGCCGACCACGAGAGGAGCTGGGCTGACCATTGCGCACAAACCAGCCACGATCCAAATCCACAAATCCAAAGAAGTGTCCGCGTGTTGTGTTCATGCCGCTCCAAAAAAATCTCTGAATTCTTCATCTGTGGATCAAACCAGCAGCGCTCACGCGCGTGAGGTTCGCTCTCCTCCGGTGAAGCGCGGACAAGTTCTAGTGCGAGAGAAATTGCCGCAGTTGCAGAAAGTGCAGGACGCACCGACAAGACGCTCGTTGTGCGCGTGTTAACCTCCGGTAACGACTTGCGGTGTATGTCGGAGGCCAGCGACGAATTACTGTGAAAGTCCGTGTTGTCCGGAGGAGAAGCCGGATGTGTGTGTGTGTGTGTGTGTGTGTGTGTGTGTGTGTGTGTGTGTGTGTGTGTGTGTGTGTGTGTGTGTGTGTGTGTGTGTGTGTGTGTGTGTGTGTGTGTGTGTGTGTGTGTGTGCGCGCGCGCGCGGGGGGTGGGGGGGGGGGAGTTAGTGTGCTTCGTGAGTTGCGTGAGAGTGAAACAGATTCCCGTCATGCATTGAACGGTCGAGCGGCCGGTCTGCTGGCCTCCGTCCTGCCAGAGCAGCTGTGATGTCACTTTCACTTTCACAGCGCGTGAAGACAAACTAGAACAATACCCAGAAGACAATAAGAGACACAGCATGACCGAGCACGTGCAGCTACACCGTCTGATCTAAATATGAGCATTATAAGAAGCAATCTATGTTAAGCTGCTTTAATATGTTATGTATACATACAGAAAATATATTGTATTGTGTTGTGTATATACATATGTTTTTACATTTGTTTTTTTTAAGTCAATGCATTAAGTGCATATGCGTGTAATAATACTTACTTTTTAATTGACATTCTTACATGTAATTGTTGTATGATTTGTTTCTGTGGACTAATCAATTCAATGAAACGTTACATTCAACTTTATTTGAATTGTCACATCTACATTAAATCTTAGCTCTGTATAGAACCAATCCTAAGCATGTGGGGACAGCGGGCTGCTGTACAGCAGGGAGCAACTTGTCTTGCTCACAGACAGGGGGAGACAGGGACCACCATGAGCCGTGATCATAAGACCCCCTCCACTGAGCGGCACCCCACATCTGATCCTGCAACATGCAGTGAGCACGACATAATGTTCAAATGTGCTAAAATGACATCTCCATCTTCTCCCTCACTGGAAATCCATAATCTATGAAAAATGATGTTCATTTCAAGACTGCTGTCTCCTTCACTGAGAAGTGTTAGTGTGTAATGGAGATTTCAAGTTTCCACATCACACTTTGTAAACTCCTACTCCTGTTCATATGCATGTCTTCAACTGGGAGTTAAGGGAATAAAAGAGAACCATTCCCCTTTAGATGTATGTGAGAAACACATCATTCTACACAGTGAAGGTAAAACATGACAAAAAGCAAAACACGTTTTTGTGCAGAGGCTTTAAAAATCACAATAAATACAAGAATGGGAGTAGCGGCAATTGCAGTACCCACATATTTCTTTATTAATTATGCACCAACAGGCTTTGTGCATCTAATTATTCTTTTTTTATTGAGGGATACTTTACTCTGAAACTTATTCTGTTAAAGGACACTCCTCTATAGGAGCCAATGTCTCCAGTTCATACTCTCCACATCATCATCCATCAAAGGCAGTGATGGTGCATGTGGGCTTGCCTTTATAAAAGTATCGTTAACAGTTGACCAGGTGCACCAGGTAATGACCTGCAGTCTCACTGAGGAGAGTCACGTCGCAGGCAGCTCGGCTGCAGAAGTCACCGTGAAGAGAAAGGATCGAGTGTGAAAGCAACAAAGAGGAGAAGACATGAAGAGGCAGCGCCGCTTCAGATGTTCATGCTTGTTGCTCATAACTCATTGCAGATGCAGTCGCATGGATTCTTCTCAGCCAGCGGGACTGAGAGGTTCCTTTAAAACACACAATGCACAAGCAGGATATGTGAGGAAATAACCTTATGGATCTCATTCTGTCAAAAAGAATGAAACCCATTTTCATAATTGAATCGAAATCAGAAGACACTTTTTTAAACTCCCATTTCCACACACGCCGCCCCCCCCCCCCCCCCCCCCTATGGCCATGCATTCACTAAACCACCTAAAACTCTCACATCTCTCACAGACCAGGCCAAACAACCAACACATTACTCCGTCACACGGCCCAGTGGATATTTCAATCCACCAGAGTGGAGCTTAGTGTCTGCTTTAGTGGCACGAGGGCCCCACAGCTCACCTCCACAACACCCTCCCTCTCCAACTCTGCTTCTCCATCACTCCCTTCCTCTCTCTCAGGCAGCTTCAGGCTGCTACATAAGTGCAGAGATGATGCCGGACACATTTATATGTTCATCGTGGGGCACACTGTGCTTCGTGGGGTCGACGTATATCAAGGCGTTTCTGGTAGAGCTCTATGCTTGTTGGTTTTTAATCTTTATTTATCCAGATAAGGGCTGCCGAGTGTGCATGTTGGACAGATTGCTGAGCTTGCAACAAACAACCTCCCTTCCAATTCATGAAATCCTTCTAGTACAGAGATCCAGAGTTCAGATATTATAACTATATTAAACAGAACATGAGTCAACAAAAGCTGTTTCGTATCACATTTTCTAAAGATTGTGGGACCGGGTCATTGTTTTAAATGAACAAAACGGAAGCAGATGCCGTCATCCTGACTCTACATTCCTAAAGCGGCAGAAACTTCCATCCTTCATTTCCCATAATGCAACTCAATAGCACCTTTTCACACTGCCTGATAAAACCTCCATGTTTTTAATGCCTTTCATTTATTTCGAGCGCAAACCAGAAGCAACCGCTCGGCCCTGATGATGTTTTCTGAAGTAACACCATGATTCTGAAGGGAAGTCTCAGTGGGTTCATGAGCACTAATCTAGGAGTCGTGTGCAGGGCAGACAGCGCCGCAGCAAACAGTCACTCCATCTTCTGGAGGTTCAACCCGAGCTGGAGGTCCAGGATGAGGAGGCCTCGGCCTCTGTGAGGGCTTGAGGCGGACAGTGATGATGTCACAGTGATGATGTGATGTGTGAAAGAAACCGTCATGAGGAGTAGACTCTAGGAAAGAGCAGAAATCCACTGCTCCCCTTCACATACCTGACACGCAGTCGCACAATACAGAAGAAACGGCAACAGATCCCCAGAAACACTTTCAATACTAAAATAAAACTTTAAAACAGTCACTTACTCAATGTTTCAGTTCCTGCATTGGCTTTAATAAAAGATGAATATTGTAAGGCCATCTCTTGTGTGTTTGTCTTCTAGCAATTTTCAGGAGTTTTAATTTAGAAATGTAACATTTTAAAATCATTAGCTTCTAGCAGTTATACTGTAAGGTGAGGACAGAATAACTGCAGAACAGCGTGTTAGAAGAGGACGTTATGCATTTATTATTGAACCTGCTTTTGAAATCCAAAAGATGGAGGAAGGGATTAAAAAAACCATTGCACTACTTAATAAAGTATTACTAGTAATTACTCTCATACAAAATGTACAAATGTTGGTTAAAAATGTCATTATCGTCACAACAGGCCTTGAAATGATTTTGGTTACAGATATAATACATCATGAAAGTACTGTGACACCATTTCAATGATAGAGTTTCATCGTTTAAAGGAAAAGTATTCAAACAACCCGACAGCTGGCATGGAACAGAGGAGCAGAATGAGCTGATCAGCACGAATCATACGGTGCGTCTTCTGAAGAGACATAAATAGTGGGAGTGAGGTAATTGCTATTGGTCCAACGTAAAACAATCCCAAGACACACAACGGATGCATACGGTCACAAATAAAGAACAAAGACGACATAACATATAATTCCCCTCCGTTCCCATGAACATGACACCAGTTTATACACGGACACTGAAGGAGCTCTTCCTGCTGCTCCACTAACTCACCGTCCTCTTGCGTGTTCTGGGAAACAAAACTCTGGTGCCTGGCTAAGAGTCTCCATTAGGCCCATGTTAGGCTGCCGGCTTAGAACACCAAGTGTGATGAACAGCTGTGATTCCATTCGAACGCTCTGTGCATGAGGTGAACACCTCAGAGTTACAGCTTCACATGCCGACATGGCCTACAGAGACCACCGCGTCATTGAGAAGCTGATGTGGAGTGAGAATAAGATCGATAATCAACATATTGGGATACTGCAGGTACTGGAAGTCAATGTGGAGAACATGCATGTTTTTAATGCATTCAAATATTTGTCTTCATACACAGATGGACAGTGTGAAAACTGATGAGCGGCTTGTTGAGAACATATAAAGAAAGAGTGTGTAGGTCTTAACTCTACGCATTAAAGTGCTGAAGTGTCACATCCACCGTGTGGAGAAGAAGTAGATGAACTGACATTTAAAGCCTCCTCATCGTGTTCCAGTCAGCGACGGAGGAATCGTTGATATCCGTCAACACTGAACACAAAGCTGCTCCGCTGCCGACACGATGAACACAAACGGCTTCAAAAGCTTCGTTCCCGTAAGAAAGATGGTGACTGAGCGTGAGTGAATGTTTTGTATTAATCTAACTGAACTCACATGATGTGCAGAGAGCGGGGGGAGAGCAGGGGGAGAGCTGTGGAACGCTTTCACAGTGTCGCAGTCAACAGTAACAAGCCACAGTTTTTATTGAAATACGCAGTGAAGATGATATCTGTTCAGTTCATGGACCGTGTGCACACATCAGGTGGGCTCATTGTTCGGTAACGTCATCACGGTAGGAGACATCTGTACCAAACAAAAGTCAGAAAGTGTCACGTGAAGCCCACGGAAAGCATTTTTAGGTCAACTTGCATTTCATTAGTCATGAAGCAAATGCTGCCGCCTGCTGCTGCTGCTGCTGTTGGTTTCAGGCTGAATTTGGTTTATTCTAAAAACACGAACAAAGCCCCAGAAGGAATCTTTGTCCTGAACTTCAAGGTTCACAAATCTTTATGCACAAGGATTTACATCACCAAAAGGAAAGGATGAAACAGTAACAGCCGCACTTTGCTCAGTGTGTGTGTGTGTGTGTGTGTGTGTGTGTGTGTCAGCTTAGGTTTGTTTAAATGACCAGAATGTCTTTCCGAGGCAGAGTGGGAGGGAGAAGGGATGAAGACATAAACAAAGCAGTGTGCAGACAGACACAGCTTCTTCTTTTGAACTTCATATCATATACAGTGCAATATATTTTCCTCTGCAGTATTTTGAATAATGCAATAAACTGCTGTATTTATTTAAGAGTCTCGATGACAAAACCCCCTCAAAAAATCTATAAATCAAAATCCACCGAACAAGACACACAGCAGACAGAACGTGTGAGAGGAAGCGTCCGATAGAAGGAGAGAAGTTCACTGATTGGTTGGTGCGTCAGGGGTCAGGGGTCGAGGGAGTCAGTCACTCTGAATCCCGCTGGACCTCAGAGGCGTCGGCTCGACAGATAGGACAGGTTCGGTTCGCCTGGAAGGAACGACAACGTACGGAGATGTGTGTTCAAATAGATACAAGCGCCACAGCATATGTATATACACACACACACACACACGTCTATCAGAGTGAGACCATACATTTGAGTTATCAGAGTCTTTGCTCACCTTCAGCCACTTGTCTACACACTTGGCGTGAAACTCGTGATTACAGGGCAAGACCCTGAGGAGCTGGCGAGACTCGAAGTCACACATGCACACCACACACCTGTAAGACAAAGCGAAGGGTTACTGTTGAAAACAACATGTTGTACAAGATCACACCGCCTCCAACCTGAGACCACCCACAAGAAGACTTCATCACACAGATGTGTGAAGGAATGTACTGACAGTGTTTGTTCAGACTGATGGTTGTTGGAGTTGAAGCGGTATGAAGGGAGCTGTTCTATATCGGCCTTCGTCAGACCGCGGGGCTTGGCCTCCCCGAGACGTTCTGCCAGGTTCAGCAGGGCCTGAAGGGTTCACACGGAAACGCAACGTTTACAAGTTCACAACGGAAAAAGTATTAAAAGCAGTTCGGGACCGGATTCTCTCCGGTCCCGGTTTACTAAAGGCCGTCATTACTGGTGGCAGCAGTTCGTCCTACCTCATAGTTCTCAACCTCTCCGTCGTCCACATCCAGCTCTAGATTGATGGTTGGGGCCACATTAGGGGCCACGGGAAGCATAGACCTGTATGTGGTTGAAGACAAGGCAAACTAAACTGAGTGGACTGCATTCGTTACGTGTCTGAGACACACTCGAGTCTACCTGTGTCGTTCCAACATGAACTTGAGAAAGTTAAAATCACTTACAGGAAGTACGGCAGGAAGCTGGGGTGGTAGGGTGACGGGGGCACCGCCTGCTGGGAGCGGTAACGCCGGCTTGTGAATCGGCGCGGCATAAAGTGGGGATAGGGCTGTGAAGGACGGGACACAGAACAGAAGATGAATTCATTCCTCCATCATCAAACAGCGCGGTCATGCACGGTGGTCACTCACCACCGTAAAGAACTCGTGCGACAGAGGGTCGTGGTGCGAGAGGAACTGGAGCGGTGTGGAGGGCGGCAGGGTGGAGTGGGGCTGGTGGTGGTGGTGGTGGTGGTGATGATGGGCGTAGCTGAAGCCTCCACCTACTGAAAGCTGCTCTCCCAGAATATCAACCTCATTTTCGATCCTCTGTAAAGGCTGAGAAGAAACGCGCTTCATCATCCATCATGACAAACGGATAACGAGGGTTGTGACGGGACAAAGACGGTTACAGGGAACTTTCTAGGCTTTTGTTTTGCTAAATCAGGACAGCACATGTTTCAACATGAAACACTTATTTTAACACCATCCCTCTATTATTTAACCACAACTTCAGAAACACGAATGGCTTCCTTCATGCATACCACGGCCCTTGTGTTGCCATTTTTAGCACAGAATGATGAGAGCTCGTGTAAATAAAAAGCTGAACTATGAATCCTAACTCCTTCACGTACCGATCGTGGCTGCTGCGTCTGGAAAGGCAGGAACTGTGCGGGTGTGGGGAGGTGGGGCGGGTGGTGGGAGAGGTGGGGCGGGTGGGGAAGCAGGAACTGAGGGTCACTGGACAGCAGCGAGGGAAAGGCATAGGGCACCGGCAAATGCTGCATTGAACAAGCCTGTAGCATCTAGAGAAGAGGAGAAGAAGAGAGAGAAAAGTTACAGATGCTTGTTTTTCACCATCGTGATTGTAATGTGCCACGTCCGGCCACAAGGTGGCAGCAAATACCTGAAAGACCATCGAGCCCCTTTAAACGGGGAAGTGTTCTGCAGGTCTTTCCTATATTTTACCCACTTTCCTTTTTGTTTGGTTGATTCATAAGAGACTGTAGAGCACAAAGCGGACTTTCTCATCAACAAACAAACCCGCACACACTGCTGTGTTCTTCTCACCGGGTGGTAGTGTTGTCCAGTGCTGAAAACCACACTGCAGGCGGGGACATGCTGTGAGGAACAGGTGGGGGGAAGGTGCTGGCCGCTGCACAAAGGTGCTGCCAGGCTGTGCGGAGGGACTGGGGTCACTGTGTAGGACACTGGTACACTGGCCTGCTGCAGCTGGGGAGAACACACACCAGTTAATATGCAGCCACACACACACACACCTCCAAGTGATCTAGCCCGTGAATTGAAAGTCTTTGCAGACTAACCTGTTCATGCAAGTCCATGACCATGGCTCCCTGCTGCTGTTGCGTTGCATGATGCTGTTGCGGGTGATGATGGTGAAGGTGAGTATGGTGGGCAGCTGGGTGCAGTAGTCGTGGCGACAAGGTGGGAGGGTGGAAAGCTCGGGGCTCCTCCAAACCGGCCCCTCCGCCTCCAGCTGTCGGGGGCTGAGCATAGACGCTGGGTGTGTGTGTTGGGTATGCCTGGTGTGTGGAGGGATGGGGGTTGTGGTGGTAGTTTTCATCCTGGTGCTCTAATGGCGACAGGCGAGGTGCAGGGCCTTGGGTGGAGGGGTGGTGGTGGGGAGGCATGTGACGGGTGGGTCTGGCGAGACGGCCGCGCTGGCGCCTCGCTGGCGGGCTGGAGGTAAGGACAGAGGGACAGTTTTACATTTAGGACCATCAGTTGACCAACTCAGCTGCAAGACATCAAGAAAACAACTCACCTGCGCCTGTGCCGAGCAGGAGTGAGGCATCTCTCCTGATGGTAGAGCGTGTGGGGGTGAGGTTGTCTTCGACTTGGGGGTCCTGACTCCCAGGGGCGGATGGGGGGAGACGGGGTGGATGGTGGGGGGGCGGATGAGGTCAGCTGTTCCAAGACGGACTGACTGGACAGCCTCTGGCGCTTTGGACTGGGGCTTTCCTCACTCTGCAGGGGGGGGTAGAAGATGGAGGAAGAGAGGATGAGTGGTGCGGTCAGCAACCCATAACACTCGAATCAAATCAATCTCACGATGCTCAACAGTCCTCCAATACACACTACTGCATGGACACTAAGTTCCTTTGTGACTCCGGGCATTTCCTGTATGATCCAGAGTGTGCGTGTGCTTATATGCATTTGTGTGCAGTGTGTGTGAAAGAGAATATTACACCACCAGCGCTCTGAGGGTACGAAGTCACTTCCTCTTGAGTGAGGAAATGCAAATGCCAGAGAAGTACTCACGAGCCCATGTGCGAGTCATACACACACACCCTCAACAAACACACGTCAGTCACACACACAAAGGCCGCGAAATAGCTGAACGTGTTGTCATCGAGATTTCGACTGAGTCAGGAGTCATCATGAACGCTGCTTCAATCCCATCAGCTCAGCGGTGAGTCACTTCACTTACAGTCAAACAGTGACTCTCACCTGGCGAGGCAAGAACACACACACGCTCATGTATCAGTTCTTAGTCACTCTCCCTAACAGACCACAGCTACGCTCTGAGGAACACAGGTTCTCTGAGACACACACACACACACACACACACACACACACACACACTCATAGTTACCATTAACGCCCCTCTCTACTTACTTGATCCTGCTTCCACCTCCCCTCTTCGTGGGAGAGACACGTTGTTAAAGTGTGATAAAAATGACTCAGCGGCTGTGACTTTTAACGCACACACACACCACACACACACACACACACACACACACACACACACACACAGCAACCTTGAGAGCAGTGTGATAGCTAACAGGAAACAGCTGGCGAGCAGGCTGCAGAAACCTGCAGACATGTGCAAATTCACATCCACACATGGGCCGCTGCCACTGTTTTGAGTTCTACAACCTATAAAGAAGAATACCTTGTGAAGCGCTGTAGAGCAGGATGCTGCCGCTCAAACAACCCTGAACCACATGTACGTTGACTGTCGGGTTAAAACACACTGTACACCAACGGCTCCATCGACAGCACTGGATGTGACCTGCGCTTGAGCAGCTTGTGAGAAACCACAACAATGAGGACCATGTGATCGGAGAGGGCTGGCAGGAATGCTGAGAGGAGAGATAGAATGAGACCGATGAAAGAGAGGAGAAGCTCGGTGGAGCCTCAGGGCGCACCAGACCGTAAGGACAAAATATATTTGGGTCGTATGAGTTACGCACCACGAATTCACCATAAATGACCATGCCTGAGAATGTGTCCAGAATACCACCAGAGCATACATCATCTCTTTCTCTCGGGACGTAAGGGTGTTCCGTCTTTGACCGCAGCTTTTGAACTTGCGATGGAATGAGCCAGGATGTGTAGAGTCATCACGGAATATGCATGGGGAAGTATTCTTACTGGAACTTAAGATCTCTCAAATGCTACATAATTAACATCAGACACAAGAGGTACTTTGTCTTACATATCAGAAGACCTCTGCACATAAAGCAACATTTAAATGATTCTTGCTTTTGTTCAATGAAAGAGAAAAGTACATTGAGTAAAGCCGTGCTCGCTTTTTATTGGCTCAAAAGTGAGATAGAAGGCACACTCTATATCTATGCCCATTTCTATACATGCTGGAGGGCACCAGCAATCCACCCCCACTCCTCTCAACAGCACCACCCCCCCACATTTCTGTACCAGCCTAACACCAACACCCTATGGACATCTACTGTGCCCATTTTCATATCTAAGCCAGCTTCCTGCATCCTCAGGCTGACATATTCCCTCCTCACACCCTCCCTCCTCCCCTCCCTCCCCCCTTTCCTTCCATCAGATAAGCTGAACCCCTCTTCCTCTTGCTCCCTCCCCCCTTTTCCTCTGTCTGTCCTTTCTGGTCCCGTCCTGTCCTGAGACCCCGGCCTAAAATCTGAGGGGCCAAGACAAGAAGTTCTTAGACAGGACGCACACGCACACACACACTCTGTCTTAACACATGCAGACTATTGGCCATTAGTATGAAAGTTTGATGGGCCCGTCTACCTGTGTTAGTGGGAGGAGAGCGGTGTCAGACAAAGGGGCGAGAGAGAGAGAGCGAGAGAGAGTGCAAGTGCCTCAACGTGGCCTTATGTTCGAATAGAGTGTTTGTTGTGAACTTATATACACACTTCTGGTCCAAACATGTTTGCACTAAAGCCAGAACAATGGAGAAAAATAAAACATGCCGACTCTCAACACACACACACACACTTGTGAACCGCTCTATGGCTGATATTACAGCACATTCGGCTGTGCTCAGTGTGGAGACCACACACACACACACACACACACACACACACACACACACACGGCTGGGCAGATATCCTGAAGCACAAGTACAGACACACCCTACCACATTCTAGTTCTGTCCACATTTGGGACGTTCATGCATCTACTCGGGCGGGCGCACGCACGCACACACACGCACACACACACACACACTGAGGCCAGCAGCTGTTGTAGCTTCGCTGTCAATGCTGAGAACCAAAATAAAGAGAGGCCCACAGAGTGAATGAAAACACTCACCGTAGACAACTGAGCCCAAGTTTTCTTTTTTTCAAGCTTTCATGGCCTAGAAATTGTGCATGAATGCGCACACTGAGCAAATATGGTCATTTGCTTTTACAGATTCATTAATATTTGCAGACATGCTTCCACTAACACTCAAACACATCTCCCTCCCCCACTTATTTTCTTTCCATCAACAAGATTTCAAAGCCCATTTTGTTTCCTCTGCCACTGTTCCTCCCTCCCTCCCTCTCTCTCTCTCCCTCTCCCCCTCACTCCAACCAAGTCCCACAGCTGGAGCTGAATCATTAGCAATACCCCCTCCTTGTTTTCGGCCTCCCCTCCCTCCCTTCCTCCCTTCCCTGCAAGCTTTCTGCAACACCTCCGCAGCATCCTGCCTCCCCTCTTCTCCTCCTTTCACCTCGTTTCTTTGCTTCGTCTGCTGGCTTTTTAAAAACAGGCCTTCGCTTGAGACGATGACTGTAATTTACTGAAGTACACATGTACACTTTAAATTAGGCTTATATGAACCACATGAATGAGTTTCTATAATACTGCCATCATTTACAGGCAGTGTTGACTGAAAAGATTAACATCTACATTTTCCTCCCTTATGGATTAAAGTCGATAGCTTCTAACAAAGGACACGTAGCCTCAATGAAACGCGGTGCGTTAGTGTGGACAGTGCATGTATGACGCATGGAAGTATCGTTGAGTTATCAGCTGATGAAACAAGTTTCCACAGCCGATCATCAGCGAATGACTTAAAGCATGGGGAGCTGCTCCAGCGTCCTGTTAATCAAACGAAAGGAGAGAAAGGGAAGCGTGGAGCACTGTGAGCACGACTGCCCACAAGAAATGTGCTTCGACAAACGAGCTCACTTTACATGTCTTTACATGTCTCCGCCTGTCGGGGCTGGTGCTTCAGCAGGCTCTCTACACGTGTGTAACGGTTTCAATGAATACAGTATGAATATACTTCAGCTTTTGTGAAACACAAGAGTTGAGATTTGTGCTGCGTTTGAGTTTCTCAAGGAGGCACTACTGTTGTGTGTACATAAACACGACAGCCCGAAAGAGCAACACACCGAACATCATCAAGTGTTTCTCTGAGCTTAAGCTTCAACTACAATCACCCACATTCTGCACACATCGATGAAACTGAATTAGTGGCATTAAAATAACTTCTCTTTGACTTTATAACTCTAACGATGTATAATTCATTGGAAAGCTGTGTTTAATGCATCAGTAGTAGTTCTCATGTACTTGGTGTTGGACAAAAGGTTATTAAAATCATATTATCTGACAGTGGACATTTCATATCACAATGAGTCAGTCAGAGGTTCCTAGAGTAGAGTCCTCGACCGCAGCAGCAGCAGAACCATTACAGTCATGTTTACTGGCTACAGCTCGGCCTCCTACACTGTTAGACAACTATGAGTTCACTGCGGTAGCACGAGACTCACATTATGATGAACTGCATATACATTGTGCTCACACACACACACACACACACATCGGGTCCTGTGTGTAAGCCTCGGGCCTTCACCCAGCATCAGCTGAGAGAAAATATAATCCAATATCCAGTCACATGATCTCAATCAGTGCTTCTGAAATACATCAATACATGAGTCATGTTTCTGCGTCTGTGAAAGGTGTGTGGCGTGTGGCTTACCTTGTCACTCTCCTCTCCATATGCGTGATCAGGGTGGCAGTGGTAGGATCCGCCAGAAGCTCCTACACAGAGACGGTGACAGAAGAACACGCGGTCACACCGTGAGACGACGTACCCGGGTCTGTCAGGGCGGGTGTGCATTTCATACACTGCACACAACATGTCACACAACGCGTCATACAACATGTCACACAACATGTCACACAACGCGTCATACAACATATCACACAACGCGTCATACAACATATCACACAACGTGTCGTACAACGTGTCGTACTTGCTCAGGGATCCGACATGTTCTACAGTTCATACCTATTAATTCATGCGGTAGATTCTTCCTAAATACATGTTTTTGATAGCACTGTTCTACCCAGACTTTATTCTACACAGTACCTTTAATCTACTTGTTGTTATTGTTCTCGTGCAACTTGGATTTAATACACAGCAGCAAAAAAACAATGACAACATGTTTGTGACCATGTGTCCGGCACAACAGGGACTGAACACATATGGCATACACTGAGATTAGATGTAGGTTCACACACGCGCGTAATAACCCCAGTAATCCTGGATTAGAGGAGCTGATGACACCGGCGCTTGCATCACGGTTAAGACTTTTACTCCTTTGTTTTGCCACAATCCTTTCATCTTTTTATCGTCTCTTCTATCCAGTCTGGGTTTTGTTCTTCCCTTTGTCGTGGGCGTGCGTTTA
>NC_136644.1:1073766-1141266 GCF_949748355.1 Melanostigma gelatinosum
GTTCATCTGGAACAGAAACGACAGATGTATTTTGTGTGAGGGCTGGAAAACATACCTTAAAACCAAAACCAATGTTGTAAATACATGTGCACATGTGTATGTATAAGCATATGTTGTAAAGTAATGAAGTAAATGTATTTGAGTACTGTACTTAAGCACTTGCACTTAACTTCCATTGTTACTTTATACTTCTACTCCACTTCACTTCAGAGGAAATATTCTACTTTTTTACTCCACTGTATTTATCTGACGACCGTAGTTACAGATTATGATCAGTTTATACAATGAGATGAAGCAATGTATGTCGTTGTTCGTCAGTCGTGACCCTTTTTTTTCTTTAACATGAAACTATAACGAACAACATTTAAAGACTTCGACATCTTTGCTGACATAGTTTAGATATACTTTTCAGCTTTATTAACTATAATCACTCCAAAAACATCACTTTCATGATGAATTTGGTCTCACTCAGATTCAGAGATAGCTTATTAATATTTAACCAGCTCTTTACAAGTTTACATTATTTTGCATATTCACAAGTTCATTCCAATTATTTCAGTATAATATATATAATACAATATACAATAATATGATAATAAAAAGTTTAAAAGCTGCTCCATCAATTTAGCATTTGACTGCGATGACGTCGACAGTCTCACGACGGACAGATTCACTTGAGCTGACTTCACACACTCGTTTTTTCATTTTTTTAACTTGAAAATGAGACTCAACCGACAATGACTCAAGTGAAATCACTTGAGGACATTTCTCAGACTTCACTCAGCTCCCTGGAGACACCACGTGTGTCACATACGGTGCTCCCAAACCCCTGTAAACACCTGTAAACACCTGTAAACACCTGTAAACCCCTGTAAACACCTGTTCTCTGCTTTCAAATTTCAACTCACCAGCGACAACATGAAACGCAGCATAATGCGTCCGTGATAATCATACAAAAAATACAATGCTGACGAAGGTCATTTTTTACAATTATCACTTTTACTTGTTATACTCTGAGGACATTAGCTGCTAACTTTTACTGACATTTTGTGTGCCGGAGTTTTACTTGTAATGGATTAATTTGAGCTTTTACTGAAGTAACATGATCAGAACGTGATCTGTTTTTTGCCTGCTCTCATGCAGTCGTATGCCTCTTTCAGTCATTCATAAGCAAGAAACTCGTCCCATCGACAGTGATAGGGATGCGACCACACAGACGGCTGCCTGTCTTCCACACTGACTCCAGCCGGCCCGTTCCGCCAAGTTCAACAGAGTTCATCTTCTTTGTCACTGAGCTGAGGCTGGCCACTGTCTCCATCCATGTGTCGCTCATAGGTCTACTTCCATCGCCTGTCCCGAGGGAATAACTGCCTCCACACACACACACACACACACACACACACACACACACACACACACACACACACACACACACACCTCCCCCTCTGTCTGTTCCTAAACCAACCCGACCTCACCCTGCCTCTCCTTCTGGCTGCAGCCTCTTTATGTGATGTCATTGAAGAGAAGTGAAGCCTTTTGGTTTGTGTGTGTGTGTGTGTGTGTGTGTGTGTGTGAGTGTGTGTGTGTGTGTGTGTGTGTGTGTGTGTGTATGTGTGAGTATAAAGGGGTGTATGGTGTGTGTGTGTCTACGTGAGTCAGTGAGCGGGGGCGTGCATGTGTGTGAGTATGTGACAGGGAAAGAGAGAGAGGATTGACAGAAGAAGGAAAGAAAGGCACAAGTGTCAGGTTTCTCTTTTCAATTCAGAGGCTCAACTCCTTCTTTTTAATCTAGAAACGAGGGTGAAAACAGGAGGAAAGGAGAGAAGATAGCGTGGAACTGGAGCTGCTGACAGCTGTTTTTCTCTCTTCTCTCCTCACCCTCATTGTGTCCTTCTGTTTCTGTCTCTCTTTACGGTGTGTGTTCCAAAGCACTTGTATAAACTTATACAACTGCCCATAAAATGATGCCGATCTAATTGGCTTCATATCTGCTATCATAAAGAGAAGGTGGCTTTTCAAATCACATCTCTCTCTCTTCCTGTGACGTCTCGCTCACCACATCCTGGTTCTGACTTCACAAGACGCTGACATAGCTGCAGATTAAAGGTTTTCCTGTCAATTTTCAGTTCACACACATATGCTCATACATGCTCTCGTAGGATATATTTTCTCACAACGCAAGCTAAAGTGCACGTGCCCAGACTGTATGTTCAATACTTGTATGCCATCATGGTCGGGTACTGTCCGATCTGTGGGAAGCCTGTCTTCTTTGGTGAGTGTGAAGCTCTAACTTTTTACTCATACGTCTGTCTGCCTTTATCTGTCTGATTTGTTTATCTCTCTCTCTCTCTCTCTCTCGCTCGCTCTCTTCTTTTACTCATTTCACCTGAAGAGGAAAAAGTATTAATACGAAAAGTCCAGCTGTATTAATTCAAAAAAGTGTCATAAAAGTCACAAAATGTCAAAAAAAAGTCGGCGGACAAAAGAAACAAATGTGTACTATTCATAATAAACTTTCTTACAGTGGACATTATAAGCTGCCAAACAGGTGAAACTCATAATTTGAACACTGGCGGTATTTCATTTACTTGTAACATTATATTATATTGTATATATTGTGCATTTTCCATACTTAATATTTTAATTTTATTGTGTAACCTTGTTTGCTGCTGCCACAGACAAAGTTCCCCTCGGGTATGAATAAAGTATATTTCTGTTCTATTCTTCTATTCTCTTATTAAGTGCATACTGAATACAGACACATCATTCTTGTAACTGAGACATGAGGCATCATTCATTGCACCAGTCAATCTGCCTTGAAAAAGGGCGTTGATATTCATTTTGATATGTGCAACTCATGTTTTGTTGATATATCTGGCTCTGTCGTCTGTTTGGAGGACAGAAAGAAGGCGTTTATCGTTGGCTTGCTCCTCTTTCAAGCATGCACACGAATGCTCGCACACAAATGCATGACAGCAACAGGATGTGGGTCGAGCCAAATGAGCTTGCGCGCTGCTTTCTGGGTTTCCTCCTTACCTTCTGTCTCTGTTGGTTGAGTCCTCTCCCACACTCAGACCGCTCACTGTGAAATGCACAGCAGCACTTAAACCAAGTCTTTTGTTGTTTTTATTTTACAAGCTAGTTTTACTTTTCTTTTTATGAGCCAGTTAAGTCAAACTCTCTGCTGTGACATGGTCTACTGAACTCCTCCTTTCTGTTCAACGTGTACTGAACAGCAGTCTACCCTTAAATCTCACTGTTTATTATAAATGACTGTAAATGACAAATAGTATTGTTTTTGATTGACGAGATTGTCCCAAATTTCAGAGATGCAAATACAAAATTCTGACTTTTTAGTGAAACATCTATGAAACGATAACCCACCATGCATCTCATTATTTCTTCCTTGGTCCAGGTGAGAAGAAGAGGTCCTTAGGGAGGGACTACCACCCTCTTTGTCTCAAGTGTCAAAAGTGCAACAGACAGCTCACAGCTGGACAACATGCTGAGGTGTGTGAGGACAAAGGAGGCAAAATGAAAACGATTACACGAATGAGAAGAATGATGCAGTAAATGTGTCCTGCTGCTTGTGTTTCAGTACGATGAGAAGCCGTATTGTCCACACTGCTACCTGAAGATGTTTAGTCCAAGAGGTACTGCCTTCCCATCATGAAAGCACACACACGCACACACACACACGCACGCACACACACACGCACGCACGCACACGCACACCACGCACGCACACACACACAGTTTCTGAATGTCTTTTCTTTGTGTGAATCTTTCTGGACAGGTAACAGATGACTGATTTTGATGGCACAGTGCAGCTCGTTCATGGACACCAGACTGAACCAACATGGACAAATGCTGACAGCGGCCTACAAAAGACCCCAAATGATGAGAAAATAGAGCGATGAATATGAATGATAGGCAGCTATCGACGAGCCTGTCCACTTTAGTTGTCGGTCATTTACACCTCCACAAAATGAAGTATTTATAAATGTGTGATGACCACTTGATGTGTAGGTGATTGTTCACTTTTATAATGTGAATTCATTTTGATTGTAAATTGTAAGTCTGTATTAATAAATGCATTTTTAAACAGGCCAACGTCAAACCCTGGATGTCTCAGCCTCTGTGGTGACCTTTGTAGTCAGGAGCCCACAGGCTCATATCGGGGCTCGCTGGGTGGGTGTATTTGCTCACAAGCTCACCAATACTCCAATCACAGACAACACACATGCACATGCAAAAAGTGAGTTGAGCTATAATGTTCTCCCTCATCAAGCAACCAGAGGAAAGGAGAAGGAAGGAAGGATGGAGGAATGGATGAGGGTGGTTGCTGTTGGCAGGTAAACCAAATACTGTGCCAGCGGAATCTGCTGGAATGGGTGCTACAGAGACGCAAAGACAGATCTCACACACACACACACACATGCATTCATGCACACTCTGCCCCTGAAGCAGTGTGTCTTGACTGCTGCAGGGGCTTGTCACCCAGTGGTGGGTGAAGTACATTGACACAAACACACACACACACACACAGAGAAAGGGGTGTGCTGACGTGCTTCCCTGTAAAGTGTCATGTGTCACAAGAGTGACATTTCAGGTATTTGTCCTTGAAGGATGGGCTACAGAAGAAAAGGGTATAAAGGATTAAAGAGGCAGAAACAATACAGAGAGAGCTGATGGACAAAGGAAGAGAGGCTGATGGGATTATTTCAACATCTGCAAAGAGCTAGCAGAGGGATGCCTGTGTCTCTCCAGCATGTCTTTGAACCTGTCCGTCTCCCTTTCATCCCAGAACCTCCTTCATCCTCCCTCTTCTTCTATCCCTGCACTCTCCTCCTCCCTCCTCCCTCCATGTCTCCTTCACCCCCTAACCCCCTACCTTGATAGATCACATGACTGCTGTGATACCAGCTGGCTGACTGCTCATTTGCATGTGTTTCAGCTACATTCTCTTAATAGGGAGAGGGGTGGTGGTGGTGGTGGAAGCGCCGAGCTATAGGTTGAGAGGGGCTGAGGGTGAAGGGGGTTATTGAGGGGCACTGTGAGGGCTGACGGAAGAGAGGCCATGGAATTACAGGGACACAAGAGAAGAGAGAGAGAGAGAGAGAGAGAGGAAAGTAAAATGCAGGGATATGAAATCAATGTGTTCGGTCTGGCATACCAAGGACTCTTAAACCTGCATTAACCCAACATGGGTCCCAAAGACGTGCAGCGCTTAATATCATGTATCAATATCTTTCCATGTGGTGGCTGCACTACAACAATTCGTTTGAGTTGAAAGGCAGGTCAGGAATCACTGCTCTGCTGGCCAGATCATGTCGACACATGATGAGAAACAACAAATTCAACAGCACCATTTCACATCAAAGAAAAGAAATAAGAACGTTTCTCAGGAAAAGTCACTTTGCATGGGACTCGACACTTTGCACTCGTCTTCTTCTGTGTATCACTGTCGACATCTGGTGGCCATAAAAGTTACCACATTTCAAAAGAAGGCATCAGTGTACTGTACTCGTTCAGTGTCTCGAACATGTTGAAGTATGACGATGAGTAGAATATCAAAATACAAGTGATATTTGTGTAAAAGAGCGTCGCTATTACCATGAAAGGAGTCTGGCCGTTACCTAAAATAATTCTGATTTGTGTGTCAAGATTTAGGGAAATTCGTCATGATAAAACCGAACAAAATAAGTCTTGGAGCTGCTTAACTTTGTCAAACTGATTTATAATGATTACCTGATGTTGATGTATGAATGAAGCATTCATTTTGGTATTGTTCACTATGTAAGCTTATTAAAACATGCGACAGAGAAGCAGCGGAGGGAAGGCAGCATTTTCAAAGCAGGCCGACAGATCAACCTCATTATTACCTGATGACTCAAAAAGCCATCGCAACTAGATTTGGCTGTAATTTGGCTGTAATGTAAAGTGTTTTGAAGACGTTGAACGCATCATTTATCGATTGTAAAACATTTGGTTCACACCCTACATTATATGTAGTCTATGACATGTGTGAATTAAATTATGAATCTTATTCGAGATGTGTTTTTTCTCGTGTCAAGCGCAAATTTGACCGAAAAATTGCTAACGTCTTCAAATTGCGCGAGTTCTGATTTCACGAGGAGCACCTGAAGGCAACTCTTGCCAGAAACGTAATTTCGTGGCGCGCATGCGCAGTGATCAACTAGGAAGCAGAGCAGACTATCTTGACGGATTATGTGGAGAAATCGGTGAAGGAAGCCGCTTCCGAATCATTTTTTGAGGGTTTAGATATTCGCGGAAATAAAGGAGTCTTTTCAAAATGGACGGCTGACAGCTTGAAGCAACAGTCGGTGTAATTTAATCAACATTGAATTGTATGTATTAAAAACTGAGCCACAATGATGTCAGAATGCGACCCGACGGAGGCAGAGAGGAGCGAGCCCGGGCTGGACACCGGAGCAGCAGCGGTGCCAGCTTCAGAGTGCCACTTTCACTCCGCAGACCCTCCGAAGGTGTTGTTTGACAGGAACGGGATAGGTCTGGGGCTGGTGACGAACCTCGGAGGTGCTGTTCGTATTTCGGACTCGTGTGAAAGCGTCCTCACCGAGCTGGAGACGGACGGGTCTGGCGAAGAGGCGCTGTTGTTACCGTGCTCCGCAGGAAGCTCGTCGTCTCCGCGGGGTGTGGGAGAGAAGCGCAACAGGCACAGCTCGTCGTCGGATAAAGACACCCTGGCCTCCCCAGGTAACTGCTGTGGATCAATGCCACCGAGATCGAATGACCGGAAGTACACACACGGGTAGTTCAGTTAGGTCAGAGCACGCGCAATGTCTCATGCATGTGGTTGAACCAGCGCAACATGACTTCTTGTTAGATGTGTAGATAACAGTGAATGCCACGTGGCCACACGGTTTGATGCCTTTGAAGTCCTCTGAGGAGTGTTAACCGGTCTACCGGGGCTCTCCACAAGGAGCTCGTCAGTGGCCCCTGGAGGGTCTTGGGTCTGATTTGGGGGTCTTAAAGCGTTGCTTGTTGATAGGATGTAAAGCAGTAACTTGTTGCTCTGCTCAGTAGGAAAGTACCCAGTTTCTAAGCAACACAAACGACTCTGAATGTTATGCAAACTATCCATAAGCCGTCATGGTGCATTGAATGCATCAGGCTGGTGTTTGCGTGGTGTGAAGAGTCTGTACCTTGTGTTCCCAGTGAGCTGATGTAATAACATGTTATCTTCTCTGTGCATGATGTCAGCTGCCACTTCGACCTGGTGACCCGAACAGTCAACAGTAACTGTGTTTAAAAGCGTTCCTGTGTTAATGCCAATCCAGCTCAAGCAGCTTTTTAAGCAGATGTCCTCCTCAGCATGGATGGAGACTTAGAGAGGTTGTTGTTCTGTTGCTTATCTGTTGCCAGACTTGCATAACTGCAGCACTAGATTTGGACTATATATAAAGTTAAAGATGGTGTAGTGGACAACAAAGAAAAGGTGATCTGTTCACCATGGAAGCAGCATATATGCTGACCTAACTACTACTGGGACTAACACTACCCACCCTCAAACCACCCACCTTCTCTCCCCCCCCCCCATTTCCTCCGGCCTTTCAGAGTAATAATACAATATCAGGACGAAGTGTGACTCCTACTTTGTAATGCACAGAACAAAAACACGTGTTGTGGTTGTAGACCTGAGCACTGTGTCGCTTTGTATGATATTAAATCTCACAGTTCCACCATGAAACATGGTGCTAAACCGTAAGAGCTGAAAATTACATTCATATAATCTGCCAAACTGAATTCAGCCTTGGTTCACCCGTTCACACTGTCCATGAGTACTGATCGCAGGGAGCAATGTGACGTTATCTTATTTTAAAGTTATGCAAAAGACATTTAAATCTTGCATACGTTGGAACATTGAATTGTAACGAGTGAAACGCGAATGAGTCCAGACTATGAGCTGCCGGTGACTTGGATTTCCCAGAGTGCAGTGTTGCAACATCTCACACACGGTGTGCACTGCAGGTCAGCAGGTCTCTGGAGCTCTGCTGTGCCCATTAACTGACCCGAGACATTAAATATACACCAGGCCTTTGTGCAAGCAAACAGTACCATGAGGAGGATGAAGAAGAGGGACTGTGGGAGAGTGAAAGTAAACACGCGTGTTTACTTTCACTCCAACGTTCACAGGGGTGAAAGTAAAGAGACGAGCGCAGTGACATTATCGCAGACGTTCATCAGCAGCACGATCCAGTGCAAGCACACATCCGTCAGCAGGCAGGACGGCTGAATACACACGCTGAACCTATTGGTGGGACTGAAACGATGAAGATAAAGTATTGTCAGCTCTGTTTTACACACAGAGACACTGCATTGTAACTCAGAGGCCCTCCGCAGCACTTTATCACCATCTGTCTCTGTGGTGACACCTTGTTATATTAATCTTAATGTTTTTAAATATCAATCAGCTTCCCTGCAGATCACCAACAGTACAGAACACGAGTCATTGGACCCCCAGAATGCACAATAATGACCTACATACACAACATAGTGTGTGATAATGTTTCACCACTAATCAGCATCAAGCTCATGTGAACTGTGCGTGTCAGTCGACAGTTTGATTTTTCATACCGTATATCGGCGAAACTATATTTAGTTTGTACTTTAATGGAAAGTTGGTTGATCATCGCTGGTCCTGCCGGTGAAGTTAGTCCTGGTCATAAAATCTCGTGCTCTACTTTCAGGATGATTTTAATATTTCTACAGTATAAACTAGGCTTACCAAGTACCAGATGGAGCAGAACACACGAGCACAGCCTCTGTTCATACATTATCTTGGTTGCTGCCTGGCACTACTTTGAGTTGCACCTCATGCACGGAGCGTACATCATAAAACATGCATCAGTGTGTGGCTTTTAGATCCCTCTGAACATACTGAGGATACCGCCACAGCAACAAAGACAGTTGATGGAAGTCCTTTTATAGTCGCGATGTTAGTTAAAAGACTCTGACTATGACAGGACATTTTAATGTGTCGGTGATCCTGACATGAAATGATCCAAGTCCCTGAAATCATCTTTTCTATATCTTCCTCCTATTCCTTCCTTTTTAATGTGCTTCTCTCTCAGCCCCCCTTCAAGTAAGTTAGCTACAAAGCTATCTCTGGTTTCTCCTTCTCCCTTTGGGACAAAGCGTTCTATTAACTGTCCTCCCCCCTCCTCCTCCCCCGTGTCTGTGCCTTCACCCCACTGCTGATACAGAGCTATGGAGCCTTTCTGTCAGCTGACTGCTCCGTCCCGTGTGAGGAGGAGACGGTAGAGAACGTGTCGTATCATCGGGCCTTCATTGAAGGAATAATTAGCACTCAGTCTCAGATCTGCAAGGCAATAGAAAGCCATTTTCTGATGAGTTGCAGAGTCACAACATCAGCTCACAGATAGAAGTTAAATCCACCCGCCCAGTGTGTGTGTGTGTGTGTGTGTGTGTGTGTGTGTGTGTGTGTGTGTGTGTGTGTGTGTGTGTGTGTGTGTGTGTGTGTGTGTGTGTGTGTGTGTGTGTGTGTGTGTGTGTGTGTGTGTGTGTGTGTGTGTGCAGTTTGCATATTCTCTGTGCCTGTGTGGGTTTCATCCCGCAGTCCAAAGACATGCAGCTTTGGTGAGATGAATGTGAATGTGTGTGAGAGACGAGCCACCGGTCCTGTGAGTGCTGGGAACAGGTCCAGCCTCCCTGAACAGGATCAGCTGTTTAGAGGGTGGATGGATGGATGGCTCTAGTTGCCTCTCTCACATACACTGCTCATCATTTGCATGATGGGAGACAGTGGACCGGGTGAGACTGACCTGTGGATAGGCTTATGTCTACATGCTTATAGGCTTTTTTTTTTACAATCTGTGTTCACTTTAAAGCAGCTTTTAATAGAGCAATATCAGAGTTTTACTTCTAAAATGCAAAAGAATATTCATAACTGTTTGTAAATCTCATTGTTATTTTACTGCAGCACAGTCTGACTCCCCACATTGTGAACATGAATATCGATCTGATTTTCTTCCTGTTCCAGGCACCGGCAGTGGAGACTTTAACCATTTCCCCGACGATCCCGAGTTTGCAGATATTATCCAACGGGCGGAACAAGCTATCGAGAACGGCGCCTTCCCAGAAAGGATCTCCCAGGGTTCCAGCGGGAGCTACTTTGTCAAAGACCCAAAAGGGGTAAGGAGGGGATGCAGGAATCACACATTCATAGGATTATATACTCACTTTCCCCACTCAGATCCATCCAGCTGTGCAGACATTCTGTCTGCTGATGAAATGTGCCAGCGTTTGACTCTTAGCTTACTGTAAGCTGCCTATCAGGAAGGCCGCCATTGCTCTCAACCTGTCAAGCTGCTCAGAGGAGTGAGTTGGAAGGTTCGCAGGAGGAATCCGTCGTGAAGACTCTTTGAATAATGCAGCCAGCGAAGCTTGCCTCATGTAGCAGATGGCCGTCATGCACAGCTGGCATGTTTAATGTACACTGCGGGGAAATAAATTGATCTTTAACTTGTTAGCAGCGTCTCTGCCACTTTACATTTGTTGCTATAACTTTACACACCTGGCCTGTTGTTCTTTAATCTCGTTATTTAAAGGTCCCAGAAAATGAAAAATGTCACGTTCTGTCGCAGTGCTGTCCCAGTGTGTGCTCTACTCTCCCACAGTCTGCCATATACACCAAATATATGTTTAAAATGCATTTCTGATACAACGCTCTTCGTCATTCTCTTTTCCTTCCACAGAAAGTCATCGGTGTTTTCAAACCAAAGTCAGAGGAACCTTACGGTCACCTCAACCCCAAATGGACCAAATATTTTCACAAGGTACACTGTGTGTGTGTGTGTGTGTGTGTTCTCTGTGTGTGAACGATCTGACGGAGCACAAGCAGCAGTCTAAACCAGCTTTTCTTTCCTCTAACCAGCTGTGCTGTCCGTGTTGTTTCGGCCGAGGCTGCTTGCTGCCTAACCAGGGTTACCTCTCGGAGGCTGCTGCCTCACTGGTGGATACCAAACTCGGCCTGGGAGTGGTGCCGAAAACAAAGGTGGGGGCTCTGACTGCATGCATGTTATTGCAGTTCAACACATCCGCATCGAGGGCACCACTGTTCCTGCTTCCACACATGTCCGGAACCGGGGTATCGTTTTCGATCGAACCCTCTCCTTCGAACGCCACGTCAGTCACATCACAAAAAGCGCCTTCTTTCATCTGAAAAACATCGCCCGTCTATGCCCCTCCCTCTCCTCCACAGTCGCTGAAACACTCCTCCTCGCCTTCATCACCTCTCGACTGGACTACAGCATCCTGTACAGCTCACCCACCGAAATCATCAACAAACTACGATACATCATACATACAACTGTATACATGCATACAACTGTATATATGCATACATACAACTGTATACATGCATACAACTGTATACATGCATACAACTGTATATATGCATACATACAACTGTATACATGCATACAACTGTATACATACATACATGCATACAACTGTATACATGTATACAGTTGTATGCATGTATACAACTGTATACATGCATACAACTGTATACATGTATACAGTTGTATACATGTATACAGTTGTATACATGTATACAACTGTATGCATGTATACAGTTGTATACATGCATACAACTATACATGTATACATACATACATACATATACATGTACTGTATACATACATACATACATACATACAACTGTATACATGTATACAACTGTATACATGCATACAACTGTATACATGTATACAGTTGTATGTATGCATACAACTGTATACATGTATACAACTGTATGCATGTATACAGTTGTATACATGCATACAGTTGTATACATGTATACAGTTGTATACATTTATACAGTTGTATGCATGTATACAGTTGTATACATGTATACAACTGTATGCATGTATACATGCATACATACATACAACTGTATACATGCATACACACAACTCAGCTGCCCGTCTGCTGTCCCCCACCACAGATGACATCACGCTTTCTAAACCTCCACTTGCTCCCAAACAGCAAAGAATCCAGTTCAACATTCTCCTCATTGCATACAAAGCCCTTCATACCTTCTGACCTCCTGCACGACACGCTCCCACCGTAACCTCCTTACCCCCCTACTCTGTCCACCATCAGGCCTGGGGGGGCGGGGCCTCCTCCCTCTGGAACGCCCTCCCCCAGCACCTCAGACGTTCTCCGTCGCTTTAACACTGCACTTAACCTGAGAAGCTAGTTATGTTTCTATCATGTCATCTCTCTGCCTTCTTTATGTTGTTATTTGCCACATAAAGTACCTTTGAATACCCTTTTAAAGCGCTATACAAATAAATATATTATTATTACTATTGTCATCATTATTATTTATGGATTTGCAACATGGCCTCACAGTTTGACTGCACTCTGACTGAATTCTGAACTTGTGTAACTGTTTGGAAACAGAACCTTCAGTGAGCATCTGAATGGATGTGGTCAGAAGTCACGACTGTGAACCAGCGGTAACTGAGCGTCTTCTGCTTCATCAGGTGGTGCATCTGGCCAGTGAGACGTTCCACTACAGCGCCATCAACAGAGCCAAGTCCCGGGGAAAGAAGTACGCCTTGGAGAAAGTCCCCAAGGTGGGGCTCCGCTTCCACAGAGTGGGCCTGCCGCCCAAGGTAAGTCGGGGTGGAATGTCTCCACCCTTTAGCTGTTGTGTCGGAGCAATCAATGAGCAGCTCATCCCCGTGTGCTCCTGTGATGTGCAACTGTGTGATGAGGAGTGCGTCTGCTTCCAGGTGGGCTCCTTCCAGCTCTTCGTGGAGGGCTACCGTGAAGCGGACTACTGGCTGCGGCGCTTTGAGGCGGAACCTTTGCCGGAGAACATCAGGAAGCAGCTGCAGTCCCAGTTTGAGCGGCTGGTGGTGTTGGACTACGTCATCAGAAACACGGGTGAGGGTGTGTCTGTGTTTAAACAGTGTTTACTCAACTTAAACCCAGCGCTGCGGCGCTCCCCTCACCTTCATTGACTCACTGACTGGTACTGATAGAAATGACATTCATCATGTTTTACTGCAGTGAGTTTTGTCTCCAGTGTTCTTTTGTAAGTTCTCTCGTGTGTTTCACTCAATTAGAATATTTTCATCATGAGCAATCCTGTTAATAGCTGCATGCTTGTGGTCTTCCCTCACCTACAGATGTTTGTATGTTGTTTGTATGTAACCTCTTTGTTGTCCTCAGATCGAGGGAATGACAACTGGTTGATCAAGTATGAGAAGCCAGGAGGAGGAGGAGGAGGAGGAGGAGGAGGAGGAGGAGGAGGAGGAAAGGTGAGGTGAGGTTGAATCAACACTTACTGAGGGTGTGTTTAGACTCAGTCAGCAAATCCTCACCCTGCGTCATGCGATTAAACCGCTGGAATGCTGACACATTTTCAACAGTCTGCCACTCATTCGCACACACAGGCCTCATAGACTGACAACACACGCACATCGCAGGTCTGCAACACACCGTTGCTCCGGTGACTTTGCACGGTCTGACTCCCCATCAGCGATCATTATTTACCAATGAAGTGATGAATGAGCTGAAGTTGGTCATCTATCGTGGCAGTTATTCAGGGCTCTGGGCAGTCAATGACTCCTCTGATCCTCTTTCTCCTCATGCAGGATGCAGAGTGGCCAGAGAACAGCTCCGCCTCCTGCGTGAAGATAGCAGCGATCGACAACGGGCTGGCCTTCCCCTTCAAACACCCGGACGAATGGAGAGCCTGTACGTTGCTCTCTCTTCTCTCATCTTCTGTCTTCACTGATAATCGTGGAAACGGTGGTTGTTGACTTTCATCCTGGATTCATTTCTTTGTTGTCATTTAGTTTATAAAATGATAAATCCATCACGAGCTACCAGAGCGTAGAATGACGGCCTTTATTTATTGAAGTTGCAATGACGGCGTGACATTAATATCAATGTTATTAGCATCAGTTCTCATCATTTGTTAATCCGGTGAAACGGAGCAGAACGGTGTCTTTTAGCTTTAAAGTCGTTCTCAATCAGTCTTACTGAGACTGAGATGGTAAGCAAGAGCCAGGAGGAGTTAGCTTAGCATTACACCTGTGAATAGGAGGGAAGAGCTAGCCGGCCTTTCCAAAGGTAATAAAAGAAACAAAGAAGATTTAGTTGCTTTGTACAGTTTGAACAAACAGGATTTGACGTGTTGATGAGTGAGCGTAGATGATTCAGTTTATCTGGACAGAGCCAGCCTCCATGGTTCCCTGTGCCAGTGTTTGTGCTAAGCTAAGCTAACCAGCTGCTGCACGTAGTGCTATCAATCTTCCCTTATGAGCTCTCGACATGAAAGTGATTCAGTTATTTTAATTATCCGTCCATCAAATAGTTAACTTACTCTACATCTTAGTGCATATAGTTGTAGCCGGTTGTAGGAGAGGCTTTGACTGCAGCAGCATCATGACAGAGTCCTGAGTCCCGTGTCCTCCTTCCATCAGACCCGTTCCACTGGGCATGGCTCCCCCAGGCTAAGGTGAGCTTCTCCCAGGAGACCAGAGACCTGGTGCTGTCCCGCCTGTCGGACATGAACTTTGTCCAGGACCTCTGTGAGGACCTCTATGAGATGTTCAAGGTGCGAGTCCGCTTAAAACGTTCCTCTTCCCTTTGAGATTCTCCAATAGTTCTGTCAATAACAGGAGTTGCTGTTTCTCTCTTCAGGCGGATAAAGGCTTTGATAAAACCATGTTCGAGAGGCAGATGTCTGTAATGAGGGGACAGGTGAGACTCTGTTGTTCCTCTCAGCCTTTGTGTTCTTGTCTGTATATCCTACCTGCTCTCCCTTCTCTCTCCTGTGCCCTACTTACACTAAGTACCTAAGTACAATGGGGCAATGCACCAGTGCTCAGAAGGCAACCTGGCTTCTGTATGCATCACATGGTGAACCCTGCTTCTGTCTCCAGGTGTTGAATCTGACCCAGGCGCTGAAGGACGGGAAGAGCCCGATCCATCTGGTGCAGATGCCCCGGGTGGTGGTGGAGCGCAGCCGCTCAGGCGGTCACGGACGTGTGGTCACACTTGGCAACGCCTTCACACAAACCTTCCACTGCAAGCGCCCCTTTTTCACCTCCTGGTAGTCTGAGATGAGTGAGGAGGGCAGCTGTGGAGAGACTTCTGCAGCAGCTCTGTTCTCCTGAAGCGAGGGAGGAGACGCGGCGCTTGCACTGGAGGCTGCTCCTGTTTCTTTGCCGAGAGAAGAAATGACGACGCGGGAGAAGTGAGACGGAGACGTTTTGTGAAGAGAGAGCAGAGAAGCTTGAGTGATTGGTTTACCGGTGTCTCCTAGAGGCCCGGGGTCTGTTTGTGGTGACCGTTGTGACTTGATCGGATCATCTGTGCTTTGTTTATTGTTAGAAAGCAAAAAGGATTTTTTTTGAACCACCTAAAGTACCGACTGAAGCACCTCGCAAGGTCTCATAGTGGCACTAATGGCCAAAGAAGAATGTGTCCCGTATGTTTGGGAATGTAAAGGTTTCACAGATCTCTCCAGAAAGTGATTTATTTATTTGTCCATGAACCCGGGACAGTGTTGTCCCTCGCCTGGGATCAAGTCTCAAACTGTTTGTTTTGCCTTGTAGGAGTTCTTGTTCACAGGTAGATGTGAACGTGCACTGCTGGAGGTGTTTGACTGGTTCTACAGAGCTGGGTCACACTGCTCTTTACTCAGCGGCAGCCATCTGTTGCACAAACCCAGTGTCTTCACCCTTCACTGCCAAAACCATTTAACCGTTCAAGGAAGTGAACGCTGTTGAAACTTGAATATGAAATGTTGGGATGGAGGACGATGATGAACACGTTTGAATGTAATCTGTTTCCGTCTTCTATTCAGATTGTTGCTCCGGAACATTTCAACATGAGAACGCTGTAACGATGAATGTATTTGTTGTGTGAAATGTATTTAATTCGCAGCTTTCTCTTGAGCGTTGTCGGCCGTCACCTGTGCCCTTTATATTACACACCAGGAGGAGAAGACTGTTTCACACACCAGTGATGCCCTTCTGTTTTCTTATGTATGCATCTTGAAATTTATATTCCAACTCCATGATTGTATAAGAAAAGTTGTATATTTAACAGATGAAAAAATAAAATTTGGGAAATTTAAATCTTGTTTGTTGCCTTCAAACAATGTTGAGAAAGGTTTGTCCAGCAGAGCTCGGATGACTTCATGAAGCGTGACGGGTCAGTGACACCTGAAGAAGTAGCAAATCCGCTCAAACGCTCGAGGATTTGGCAATTTATCTTGTCGAATGACAAACAACGAATTGATTTTATTGTTATTGTTTCAGCATTCAGGGGAAACACAGATTCCATATATCATGTCATGGATGGTTCTGGAAACACCTCGTGATCAGTGAGCTTGCAGAAAGTAGCGAAACCTTGAACTGACATCACAACATGTGTGTCGCCTGATAAAAGCATTTCAATTGCAGCATTGATGAGCAGATGCAACTGAAGCATCTTATTGGGATTCAGCCATCATTGATTGTATTATTTACACTTTTGCTTATTGTTTGATTCTGTAACACAAAAAAGCACCAGATGTAAGAAGTGCAGCTGCAGCGGCATCCTCAAGCAACACTGGAGCAACGAGGGGTAAGATAACATTTGAATATAATTAATAAAACATTTCTTATATTTTAACATTTACATTAACGTTTATTTAACATTTTGAGACATTTTGATGATGTAGAATCGCTGACAGTTACAGAAATATAATCCATTTTATGTCCATGTTTTAATATGTCATTCAACACATCCGTGTAACATAACTGCGCTCATATGAATTTGGATTCATGTGCGCCATATAGAGGACGCTGTAGAGCAGTGAAGGAGTCTTAAACATCATCGGAAGCTGCTTTAGATGCGTGTTTAATGCGGCTTGTCCCCGCTAGATGGTGCGCGTCAGTTTCCTCCCGAGTGGCTCCTCGGATGTTGCTCACAGAACGAACAGATGTGCAGTCACTGGGCTGCACGTGACTCAGCAATGTCCAGAGTTAAACTACAGAGAGCTGACAACGCGAGCGGCACAGAGCCAATCATTTACCGAACAGCAGCAGAGAAGTAAGCAGCGGAGAGTCTTTTTATTCCGAACACAGAGAAACAGCTGGACACATCTAACATGAAGATATAAGGAATGAATCAAATCAATCCGAGCTCCATGGCGCTGTCAAAATTCATCACAATGCGACTACTTTTACTCGCAGCGGCGTTTCTCTTTACGCACGACGTCACCGGAGCTGTGCGCGCTGAGAAGTGCGCCTCCCGCTGCGACTTGAGCTCTTGTCCGAGCCCCAGCTGTCCCGGCGGGTACGTCCCGGATAGATGTAACTGCTGCCTGGCGTGTTCCCCGCGCGAGGGGGACCCCTGCGGCCGCAGAAACGACCTGCCCTGCGGGGATGGCTTGGAGTGCAAGCTGCTCGCTGCGGGGAGGCGGCGAGGCAACAAGGGGCTCTGCCGGTGTAAGAAGGAGTGTGCGGAAGCGACGGGAAGACGTATGGTAACGTGTGTAAGATGAGAGCAGCCAGCCGGAAAGCCGAGAAGAACAGAAGACCCGCACTCCGCCAAGTGCACAAAGGACTCTGCGCACCTTCAAGCGCAGGTGGGCAGCTTTGGGTGGTCAGAGGGCTGCACGTGGAGCGTTTGAGAAAATGATCAAAGAAATTCATAAAACGTCCTAAATGGACCATGTGTCTCTGGCGCAATAGGGTTGCATGTGTCGATCAACAGGTGAAATACTTTGCACGGATTCCACTTCATCAAATCACTAAATGCAAAACTAATGACGAAGATTACTTCTTATTTTATTTTATTGAATGAAATCAAATAAAAACTGCCAAATATGATCTCATTTCCACTTAATCAATATCAATGTTTGCTGCTTTCTCTTGTTGATGTTATTGTAAAGTGAACAGTGACTGTTGGACAGAAGAACAGAACCGTTTCACTTTTCACTGTTTTATAATCAATGCATCAAAGACAATAATCAACGGATTCATCAATAATGAAGGCGATCCGTCATTGCAGCCCGAATCTGGAATTGTTAATATCTTTTTAACACTTTGGAAATAATTTCCATTGTATTTTACGCTTGACTGGAAAACTAGAAAAGATGCAGAGGATCCTCCTGAAGATGAGTCGTTCTCCTCCTGATGTACTGAACACTGTAAATAGCAGAATAGGAATAATTGTAGTTATCTCTGTACGCACGCGTGTGTGTGCGTGTGCGTGTGTGTGAGTATTTGTGTTAATGCAGAGCTTTCCTCACGTCAACAGCTCATCCTCAGGTCCATCCCAGCAGCCCTCGCTACAAATTCAACTTCATCGCTGACGTGGTGGAGAAGACAGCTCCTGCTGTTGTCCACATCGAGCTGTTCATAAGGTGTGACACGTGTAGAGATGTTAAAGCAGGAGGGAGTGTTGTGTGGAGCAGAGTGTATGAAACAAACATCACAGAAGTTTATTCCTTCAACCTTTCATTTGTAAATATTCTTGTGTCGTTATCTGGAATATATATAAAGTGCTCATGAAGTGATGAATAGAACAACTTCAACACAACCTGGAGCCAGAATAAGATATTTTGTCCTTTCTTCCTCTCTCCGTCTCCAGACATCCGCTGTTTGGTCGCCATGTGCGTCTCTCCAGTGGCTCTGGTTTCATCGTGACCCACTCAGGTGTGATTGTGACCAACGCTCACGTGGTCACCACAGCCGCCGCGGTGACCGGGAGGCCCCAGCTGCGCGTGCAGCTGCACGACGGCGACGCCTACGAGGCCTCGGTCCGAGACTTGGACAGGAAGGCCGACATCGCCACCATCAAGGTCGATCCCCAGGTGAGAGCGCTCACGTCAAGTCCAGGCGACATCATGACCACGTTCTTCATCCAAAGGGATGTAAAACATCTTTACTTTACACACATTTCCACCGAATACAAACACACATTCTGCATTATTGCACAACAACCCATCGCCTGACGCGCGTCTCTTCCAACTTCAGACACTTTTCTAGACATTCTGACACCGCGAGATACTTTCAGAAACACCAGCTGTGTGACTCAGACACGGCGCTGATGTGTGTATTCTCACACTCATATCTCAAATACTTGGACAGTTTTGTCAGCATTAAACACGTCTTCATTCCCCGTTTGTCTCTTTTTTTCCTAATTTATTTTGCCCTTCATCTTCTGCATTTTTCTCTCTGTACAACTTTCCCAGTGTGTCTCCGTCTGACATTCCTGTCTGTGTTGGTATGTGTGATCCGTCCATGTTGGAGCAGAGAAAGCTGCCTGTGCTGCCTCTGGGCCGCTCAGCTGATCTGAGACCGGGCGAGTTCGTGGTCGCTATCGGCAAGAACACCGTCAGCACCGGCATCGTCGGCACCGCTCAGAGAGACGGCAAGGAGCTGGGCATCAAGGACTCAGACATAGACTACATCCAGACTGACGCTGTTATTAATGTGAGCGCACAAGAACACGCACACACACACACACACACACACACACACACACACCCCTGTACTTCTGTCTTTGTAAGTGAGGAGTCCTCACTTTCCAAAAATGTCCTCACTGTGTGGTTAAAACTTGCTTGGTCCTCACTATGTTGCAAGTACACACACACACACACACACACACACACACACACACACACACACACACACACACACACACACAGGTCATTCATTCAGGACAGATGCCGTTCGAGATCATTTTGTTTTATATGGATATAAAATCTTTTTGTCGTTTGGATACAAGTCAAAATAATTGACGTGTTTGTCTTTGTCTCATGTTTCATCTTTTCTGTGAGCAGTTTGGGAATTCTGGAGGACCTCTTGTGAACTTGGTGAGTAGAGTTCATAACTTGATCATTTGATTGAGTTCCAAACATTACTAACAAAACAAAATAAATCAGTGTTAGACATACATATCTGTGCTTATGATCCCAACATTATAAAACTCTGTTACCACATTGGGCTGAAATGTCAAACAATATCATCACAGAACATGATATTTACACACGATAACAACTACTGCTGCTGCTTATTGTCTTCCAACACTTCTGTGAAAATATGGGATTTTTTGACTCTGCAATTCAAAAAATGATTTAATTTGAAATATTGGTTCTACACAGAACAATTAAAAACCTGTTCCATGAAAAAATGCTAAAATAAATGATTAATTGCATCAACATCGAACCAAAGCAACAGCAGACAGTAATGAAGCTGTCCACTGATTGGTCGATCCTATCGGCTGAAGAACGAATGAAGTAAAAACTAAACGTCAGTTCAGTCTCACTTTTAGACAATAAGTGCCTTTCTACAGTGCATAGCAATATCTAAGTGTTAAACGATGCTCAATTTACCTAACAGATCATATTTGTAGCAATCAAAGTAATATTTTAGCCCATATATTGAATATATTGTCCAAAATAAACACCAAGACTTGGACTGCATTTGAGATCTTGTCAAATGTTGACTGTGCGTGTGCGTGTGTGTGTGTGTGTGTGTGTGTGTGTGTGTGTGTGTGTGTGTGTGTGTGTGTGTGTGTGTGTGTGTGTGTGTGTGTGTGTGTGTGTGTGTGTGTGTGTGTGTGTGTGTGTGTGTGTGTGTGTGTGTGTGTGTGTGTGTGTGTGTGTATGTGTGTGTGTGTGTGTGTGTGTGTTCTCTGCAGGACGGTGAGGTGATCGGCATCAACACTCTGAAAGTGACAGCAGGGATCTCCTTCGCTGTCCCCTCAGACAGAATCAGACGCTTCCTCACAGAATCACAGACCAAACCCAGCAAAGGTCAGAGGTCAAAGCTTGAGCAGCACATAGAACGTAACAGCAAACAGTCTTTGTTGTTTGAGATGGCGATGTCTGTGAAGTGGATGTTTTATAGCATTACTCACTGACTCACAGCCCAGTGGTGGTCAGTCTGCTGATGGCTCACATGCTTCATCCAGGATTACGTTTCACGTTTGTGCTGTTTTTAGAGGAAGCAAAAGTAAAGAGACATTTTTCAGGCATCAGGATGTTTACGTTGTCGTTCCTTCCAGGCGAACCGAACCTGTCCTCTCTGTCGAGCCGACGCCTCTGAGGTCCAGCGGGATTCAGAGTGACCGACTCCCTCGACCCCTGACCCCTGACGCACCAACCAATCAGTGAACTTCTCTCCTTCTGTCGGACGCTTCCTCTCACACGTTCTGTCTGCTGTGTGTCTTGTTCGGTGGATTTTGATTTATAGATTTTTTGAGGGGGTTTTGTCATCGAGACTCTTAAATAAATACAGCAGTTTATTGCATTATTCAAAATACTGCAGAGGAAAATATATTGCACTGTATATTATATGAAGTTCAAAAGAAGAAGCTGTGTCTGTCTGCACACTGCTTTGTTTATGTCTTCATCCTTTCTCCCTCCCACTCTGCCTCGGAAAGACATTCTGGTCATTTAAACAAACCTAAGCTGACACACACACACACACACACACACACACTGAGCAAAGTGCGGCTGTTACTGTTTCATCCTTTCCTTTTGGTGATGTAAATCCTTGTGCATAAAGATTTGTGAACCTTGAAGTTCAGGACAAAGATTCCTTCTGGGGCTTTGTTCGTGTTTTTAGAATAAACCAAATTCAGCCTGAAACCAACAGCAGCAGCAGCAGCAGGCGGCAGCATTTGCTTCATGACTAATGAAATGCAAGTTGACCTGAAAATGCTTTCCGTGGGCTTCACGTGACACTTTCTGACTTTTGTTTGGTACAGATGTCTCCTACCGTGATGACGTTACCGAACAATGAGCCCACCTGATGTGTGCACACGGTCCATGAACTGAACAGATATCATCTTCACTGCGTATTTCAATAAAAACTGTGGCTTGTTACTGTTGACTGCGACACTGTGAAAGCGTTCCACAGAAGCACAATGGAAAAAACAAAGAGACGGGACAGAGAACAATAAGAGACAATGGACAAATCACGACCATACCACCCAGCAGGAGTCTTCCTTTAGTGTGTGTGTGTGTGTGTGTGCGTGTGTGTGTGTGCGTGTGTGTGCGTGTGTGTGTGTGTGTGTGCGTGCGCGCGTGTCCGGTTTTCTCGTCTTCTTGCCGAGACGTATTGTGAAAGCAGAGAGCCGGACTACGTCAGCAGGGCCACACAGGGGACACAGCTGTTTGTCCTTAAACGGACAAAATCAAGACGGCGTCACTGAGCTCACACCAAAACAGAACTCCCCACACTGCCTGTTGCTATGCTAACTTTAACAATATGCATGAAATACATACATTTATGATGGAATACACCATACATGTCCCATAAGGCCCGTTTAAGCAGTGGATGAATTCATGTCTCACCATCTCGAGCCACATGGAGTCCGGTCTGGTTTAAATAAAACACAAGTTATGATTCCTGAATATGCCACTAGATGGCGTGTTGGGTAAAATAATCTGTTCCTGACTTGGAAACTGATGCTCTGATTATAAGGCGACTGTACTCCTGAAGTCCAGTGGATGGAACTGTCCATATATAGCTCTGGATTCCAGCTGGTGAACCTAAAGTAGAGGGCACTGGATGAAGCTCTATCATTACAGTGATGACCTGTGATGACCCGTGATGACCTGTGATGACCCGTGATGACCGTATTCACTAAAGTCAAATATACATAATATACGTTAATCAGATACATTTTCAGGTAAAAGGGGATTTACAGTGATGTCATTGAAAATGTTGTAATGACTTTACGGAGACTTTGGGACTTTTGTACCTTCTAGTTGTGTTCTGATGATGTCATCTCACCTCATGTCCCACCTCACATATAACCCTAACGTATAACCCACATAAACAAACTATATAATACAGCTAAAGGCAACATCTCGCAAACAATAAGGCTCCACAACGGGACAAGTAGACCATGTGTTGCTGTGCTTCCACCTCCACAAATATGATAAAACGGTACATTCATGGGCAAATATGTACCTGCAAGGATAATGTTTGTCCTTATCGCAGCAATTGCTCAGAATACCAAGGCCTCATGAGAAGTGGAATTCCAGGCATTCCTGTGTGATGTGTTGTCTCTGGAGATGCTCTGTCTCTGTCCATCCACCGTCATTCCAGAGGCGTCCTTAGACTGAAGTGAGACAGATGACTCCTCTCTTGTTTGTGGGTTGACTTCTCTTCACTTTATTTTGCTCACAGATGATGTTAAAGACACTTCTAGCAAGATCTTCCGATGACGTCAATGTGGGCCGTTTGCGCCGGCGTCGGCAACACCTGCACTGGAACCTGAACATGTGGAGGAACGTTATGTTCAGCCATGAGTCCAGATTCTGCCGAATGAAGTTGGATCGTAGGGTCACAGTGTGGAGGAGACGGGGAGAAGGCTCTGCTGATTGCTGCACCGATAGAGGAACACCTTCTGGTGGAGGCAGTGTGATGGTGTCTCCATCACTGGAACAACGAGGCTCGTCTTCATTGGAGGCAATCTCAATGCAGAGAGATATCGAGAGGAGATTCTGCAACCGGTGGCAATCCCATTTCTCCACATGACCGAAGTCCATCCTCCAAGATGAAGACGCTCGCCCCCACAGAGCGCTTCATCAGAGACGACCTCCACAATGTGGGAGTGAGAGGATGGAATGGCCTGCCAGCAGTCCTGACCTCAACATTCATATTGATCGTCCTCTCAGTTTTACTGGTAAAACATCTGATTTACAGAGACAATATCCAGAACACCAGCAGGTCATTTACATTCCCTGAAATCTGACCTTCGTGAAGTTCAACATTCCTTTTGTTGACTCTGTGTTATTATACGTTGTTATTGTAGAATATAAAGGAGTGCCTTACTACAGCCTCAAGTTCACTCAACACCTCTCACATTCAACACAAATGCTTTTTTTCACATGAGAAAATATGTCACAATTATGAAATAAGATCACATAATTATGTCATTTTATCGAATATTCATGAGAGTTTATCATTTTCTTTTAAAAAGTCCCTGACTCAACAGAATGCTCTTCTTTTCCTTGTACTCCTCCTGCAGGTTGGTTGAGTTGTTGCCCTCTGTGCACATCCCCCGCTACTGCGGCATGACCGGCAAATGTCTGTCCTACGCCAAAGCCTCCAGCGACCCGCCGGTCGACTGTCTGCTGCGGCAGCAGGAAGGTCCTCGTGAGGATCCTCAGCCGGGTTGTAAGAAATCATCCCGACATGCTGGCTGTCTACGGCGCGACCAGCACGCTGGACACCACAGACGAGAACTGCATTGCCAGAGTCACCTGAGCTTGACGAGCAAGTCTTTCAATGATTCAACACCTGCATCCCTCCTGCAGAAGTCCGGCTCTCTGAAAAGCAGCATCCCAGATGGAAGGGAGTCAGTGCCTTGCTCAAGGACATGCATGCAGATGTATGCTCAATGAGAGCACGCTGGCCTCTGATGTGTGCCAAAGGCCGCTTCAGCCTCTGCAGACTGCTGTTCAGGGCTTGTCAGTTCGCCTGCATTGCCAAGAACACACACATGAAACCCTGTTCATCATCATCAATGCAAATGTGTGGTTGAAGAAACCTAAATTAGTCAGGAAGTCGTCTCCATGTTTCGGTGAAAGAACTTATGAAATGTTCATTCTGATGACTGTTGAAGTGAATGTTAGAGTTGTTGTTAATAAGGAACTTGTGTAACATGTAAAGTGTAAAAGTGTGAGGATGTTATATCACTGCACACGTTGAAGAATAAAGTCCACTGCCACAGACACACGAGTCCACTCAATACAGTACGATGCTGAAGGTAATTCAAATGATCGTGTTGTTTCAGTTCTTTGCAACTTTTTAGGCTTTGACCCCTTAATGCATGAGCAGTGACCAATTCAAACAGAGAGAGAGAGAAGGAGTCGTCTGAAGGCTGAAGGCTGACACAATCAAACAAAAGCCTAAAGACGTGTGTTGTCCTTTAATCATCCGGCGACCCCTCACTTCTATCTGTGGACCCTGTGGGTCCTGACCCCTGCTTTGGGAACCACTGATACATTCCTTTAACAGTCCTGATGCGAAATGAGAATTACAAGGATAAAGCTGCGAGGACATGAGGTTTAACGAGGTTCCACAGACTATGGAGCAGAGATCTATTCTGCCATTAAATGAGTGAAAAGGCTGAGCAGCTGTATGATGTCAAACAAACAGGCATGAACTTTCCAAACTCCCACAAGCCACGTTTCTTCCTCATGCCCCCCCCCCTCTCCCCAACACACACACACACACACACACACACACACACACACACACACACACACACACACACACACACACACACACACACACACACACACACACACACACAGCTCTGCGCAGTGAAATATGATCGGAGCTCGCTCGTAATGCGCAGTAAACCGTAATCCTGGCGCGCGCACTTCTCTCGGGTCAGGGATGCGCCTCCGCACAGACAAAGGAGGAGGTTTGCGTGCTGTTCGTGGTAATTATCATCCAGCAGCAGAGAACGCAGAAGCCTCGAACACACACTGCCACATCACAGCACTCCAACATGCATTCAGGACTTCTGCTGCTGTTTCTGTGGAGAAGTTGTTGGTGCGCCCCGCAGCAGACGTGTCATCCGGGAGACGAGCGTTTAGGTAAAGTGACTTCATCTTAAAACCAGTTTCATAGAGATTCATGTTACTACACGACGCCAAAGCACGATGCGCGTAAAAAGAACGTATAGGCCTGTTTGTGTGAGTAAGATGGTGATTTAAGACGACTTCCGATGTTCATAACCAAAAACAAAATATCTGATAGAGATGAGATGCAACCCCAACTTCACAACACCATGATTTACATGTTAACACTTCTTAAATATCCTCCAGTCTTTCGCAACTCCCTTCCTCACACAGTCACCGTGTCGTTCAAAGCACCAGCCTTCCTTGGCTCGTCTCTTGCTTTTGAAGATGTCGCCTCCTAGCGTTGTATTCGTGACTTCCATGCATCCTCACGTGTGTTGCGTGGCTTTGTGTTCTCTCACAGGAAGATGCAGCAACAACGCGTTGGGAGATAAACGTAGGTGGCTGATTCATTTCACGTATAGGGCCTTAAGATAATCTAATTTAAAGGTCAGGTTTTGTGTGGCAGGTGCAGAAAGTGATCAGAGATGTGTCGAATAACATGTCAGGGTCCAGCCACTTAGACATTGGACTATGTGCCCGCAGATGAATTTCCAGGCCATGACTGGACCTTCAGGGCTGGAAAACCAAAGTGTTTAAAATACCAAGTGCCTGCAAGATGCAACAGGCCTCCTCTCCTCTGTGAGGGGAACACACACAGCTGCAGCACTGGAGCTCAACCTGTGGGGGAGGATTTATGGAGCTTCAAAACTCCTAAATTGCATTGTTCCGTTTTGAAGCACCTGCTGCGTCGAGTGTGTTTCTTCACTCTTAAAGATGTGACCGATACAGATCTTTCAGCACAGGCCCTGCAACGATTCTGGCTGTTTTGAAACCAACAACAATTAAAGAAAAGCTTTGCTTTACTCACACATCATTTTCACAAATAGTTACCTTTGCCTTCTCTGCCCCACAGCGACCTGCACAGACCTGAACCTGGGCTATTGTAATGATATGGAGTACTCCAGGTGGGTGGTGGAGGTTGGTACTAATGTGGGCCAAATTGTTCCAGCTAAAAACTAACCTCACATACATTTGAAGCAATTGCTGCCATTCCTCTGATGTCTTTACAAGCTCCTTGTCGGCACCACGTGTAACACCTTGTGTTAAAATGCTGCCGCTCCAGAACCATATTTCCCAACATACTTGGCCACCGGAGTCGCCTGGACGCAGAGTCGGGGGCAGAGTACCTCTTGCTGAGCGTCATCCACGGCCTGCTCAACGGGGAGTGCTCCCCTGAGATCCGCCTCCTCGGCTGCTCGGTTCTCGCCTCGCCCTGCCAGGACGACAAGATGATCAAACCCTGCCGCAGCACATGCGATACATTGAGGAGGGACTGTGCCCATGCCTTTGAAGCCATCGACATGGCCTGGCCCTACTTCCTAGATTGTGACCGTTTCTTTGCCAGCAACGAGGAGGGCTGCTTTGACCCACTGGCAGGGCTGAGAGGTAAAGGTCCCGCTGTTGTGTTGTACCGTTTGGACCAATTGCATCCTGTGAAACAAACAAAGCATCCCTCTCTCCTTTTCCAAATCCTGGCATCCCTTCTCCAGCCAGACAGGAGGTAGAAAGGTCCGGCCTTTCACCTGAAGAACCCAGCACCATCATCCAGTTCACATACACCTCCAACGCCCAGATGTACAGCTTGCTGAAGAGAACAGCAGCCAAGTGCTCCCAAATCTCTCATGTCTACAGTATTGGGCGCAGCACCGAAGGCAGAGATCTGCTGGTTGTTGAGTTCAGCAACAACCCAGGACGGCACGAACTACGTGAGTACGGAAGAGCAGTGCAAATGAATTGTGTGATAACGTTAGTACAGTATATGCAAATCGATAAAAAGAGTTGAAATATGAACTTGGTATGAGTTTTAACATCGTTCACCTCATTGACCCATTGACCTTGACAAACTAACTTCAACTATTTTTACGTCTAAACCTTCCACCTGTCTCTTAGACCCTATACCGACTAGGCTGCTTCAAGAAGTGCTACCATTAATTAGCACAACTTTATTAGATATCATCAACCTGTCTTTAGTAACAGGTCATGTACCACAGTCCTTTAAAGTAGCTGTGATTAAAGCTCTTCTTAAGAAGCCCACTCTGGATCCAGAGGTGTAGAACTATAGACCGATCTCGAACCTTCCCTTCCTCTCTAAGATCCTTGAGAAAGCAGTTGCAAATCAGTTGTGTGACTTTCTGTGTAACAATAGTTTATTTGAGGATTTTCAGTCAGGATTTAGAAAGCATCATAGCACAGAGACAGCTCTGGTAAAAATAACTAATGACCTTCTAATGGCATCAGACAAAGGACTCGTCTCTGTTCTGGTCCTGTTAGACCTTAGTGCTGCGTTCCACACTATAGACCACTACATCCTGTTGCAGAGACTGGAACATTATATTGGCATCAAAGGAACCGCACTGAACTGGTTCGGATCCTATTTATCGGATCGATCTCAGTTTGTTTATGTAAACGATGAAGCCAACTCCAAATGAATGCTAATGTAGCTATGTGTCTGCTGGATGTGCAAATAGGCAACTTTCAACAGGGTTGATATGTCAGTGTTGTGTCGACGGCTCGTTCTGCTGCCTCACTGTGGACACATCAGTGAGTCCAGCTTTAACGTCATCTTTCTGTCTGTCACATGTAGTGGAGCCAGAGGTGAAGCTGGTAGCCAACATGCACGGCAACGAGGTGCTGGGCCGCCAGCTGCTGCTCTACCTGGCCCAGTACCTGTGTTCAGAGTACATTCTGGGGAACCAACGCATTCAGACCCTCATCAACACCACCCGGATCCATATTCTGGCCTCGATGAATCCAGATGGCTATGAGCTGGCTGCCTCAGAGGTAGAGGATAACAGAGACACGGAGCTCACCAACCAGGAAGTAAATATTGTGAGCAGAAAAAGAAAGACAGAGACAAACTGCCATTATCCGCTCTCTGTCTCATTGTCTGTTCAGTCCATCCGGCTGGAAATGTGGAGGTGGAGGAATGAGGAGCTCTGCTGATGTAAAGGCTTTTCACAGCGTTGTTGGTGGGTTGTGAAGTGGGAAACCATTGAGCAGCACTATGACAATGTTGGTTGTTCTTTTCCTGAACATAGAGGCTGTCAACTCAAAAATATCTAGAAAAAGTACCAAAGTCTGCTGAAGGATAAAGAACAGACTTTGTTCTCCTCTAATATCGATAAAGATTCATTGTTAAGATTAGGCTACAAAATTGGTAAATTTCTTCATTTTGGTGTTAAGATTGGATGTAGAGTACTCAAGCCTCCGACTTCCACCAATCACCCTGTTTTCCACTAACCAGAAGATTCAACACTAAGTCCAAATAACTGAGACAGTGGGAAGCCTGAGACAGTGGGAAGCCTGAGACAGTAGGAAGCCTGAGACAGTGAGAAGCCTGAGACAGTGGGAAGCCTGAGACAGTGGGAAGCCTGAGACAGTGAGAAGCCTGAGACAGTGGGAAGCCTGAGACAGTGGGAAGCCTGAGACAGTGTGGGAAGCCTGAGACAGTGTGGGAAGCCTGAGACAGTGGGAAGCCTGAGACAGTGAGAAGCCTGAGACAGTGAGAAGCCTGAGACAGTGGGAAGCCTGAGACAGTAGGAAGCCTGAGACAGTGGGAAGCCTGAGACAGCGGGAAGCCTGAGAGAGTGAGAAGCCTGAGACAGTGAGAAGCCTGAGACAGTGGGAAGCCTGAGACAGTAGGAAGCCTGAGACAGTGGGAAGCCTGAGACAGTGGGAATCCTGAGACAGTGGGAAGCCTGAGACAGTAGGAAGCCTGAGACAGTGGGAAGCCTGAGACAGTGGGAAGCCTGAGACAGTGTGGGAAGCCTGAGACAGTGTGGGAAGCCTGAGACAGTGAGAAGCCTGAGACAGTGGGAAGCCTGAGACAGTGGGAAGCCTGAGACAGTGGGAAGCCTGAGACAGTGGGAAGCCTGAGACAGTGCGAAGCCTGAGACAGTGGGAAGCCTGAGACAGTGGGAAGCCTGAGACAGTGGGAAGCCTGAGACAGTGCGAAGCCTGAGACAGTGGGAAGCCTGAGACAGTGGGAAGCCTGAGACAGTGAGAAGCCTGAGACAGTGGGAAGCCTGAGACAGTGGGAAGCCTGAGACAGTGGGAAGCCTGAGACAGTGAGAAGCCTGAGACAGTAGGAAGCCTGAGACAGTGAGAAGCCTGAGACAGTGGGAAGCCTGAGACAGTGAGAAGCCTGAGACAGTGGGAAGCCTGAGACAGTGGGAAGCCTGAGACAGTGAGAAGCCTGAGACAGTGGGAAGCCTGAGACAGTGGGAAGCCTGAGACAGTGAGAAGCCTGAGACAGTAGGAAGCCTGAGACAGTGAGAAGCCTGAGACAGTGGGAAGCCTGAGACAGTGAGAAGCCTGAGACAGTGGGAAGCCTGAGACAGTGGCCTGAGACAGTGGGAAGCCTGAGACAGTAGGAAGCCTGAGACAGTGGGAAGCCTGAGACAGTGGGAAGCCTGAGACAGTAGGAAGCCTGAGACAGTGGGAAGCCTGAGACAGTGTGGGAAGCCTGAGACAGTGTGGGAAGCCTGAGACAGTGGGAAGCCTGAGACAGTGGGAAGCCTGAGACAGTGGGAAGCCTGAGACAGTGGGAAGCCTGAGACAGTGGGACTACGTTGGCATCTCTTGAGCTTTTTATTACTCGTTATATCAACACTGATGCAGCCTTTTGGTCAAAGTGTTGTGTATTTATTGACCAATGTGTGAGGCCGTGTCACTGAGCCTCTCACAAGCTCTGCATGCTTATAGCAGGCATACAGCACACTGACTCAAACGTGTGTCACAATCATTTGGGCTGATGATCCTGATCACTTGTCCATGTATGCAATGTGCAATCTGAGACGCACTGCTAGCCTGATATCTTCACAGACATACTACACAGCTTTACTCAGAGACATCGTTTGATGCATGAGTCTTAACCATTCACAGGGTGGGAACATTGAAAGTGTGCAGCATATTGTACCTCCATTAATATGATCACATTCTGGATGTATTATGGGCCAAACTACTGTGAATGTATTCATATTGTGTACATCGCATGTGTTAAAGTTATTTTTCAATTCTACTCATTTAAAGAGTAAATTGAAACATCAAACTGTTTGAATACGGCAACATAATCATATATGTTCATATATATGATCAACAGTTTGCATGGATATGAATAAAATGCATGTCCTGCTCGTCTCTAACGTGTGAATGATGGCTTCCTCTTGCTTCTGTTTCTCATGACGGATAGATGGTCTTGTCTACTTGTTAACAGAATTAATGGTGACAGTCCAACAGGTTCCTTCCTGTTCTTCTGACTAATATTCATATAATTTGCTCAATCTTTTCTTCATATGATCACTGCTCCCACTAACGTCTCCACATCATCACCCTCAATGATGTCATCCTCTGCGACACCTTCTAATGCTCCTAGTTCTTTGACCCTAAATGTTCTAGGGTCACTTGTTGAACGGTTGGACCAATGGACGGACCAATGCCCAGAATATTGACCTCAACCGCAATTTTCCAGACCTCACCTCAATTTTCTACCGGAACCGCCGCAGCAGGCACTACCGCATCGACCACATCGCAATCCCCGACGCCTACTGGTTTGGCAAGGTAACGGGATTGTTTTTATTGATCCGGACTATAGAGATCCTTTATCGTTCTATACAGTATTTCTGCTCGGGTCCCAAATCAATTCAGTCCTTCCTTTGGGCTGTAGGTGGCACCAGAGACCTACGCAGTGATGAAGTGGATCAGGTCACTGCCCTTCGTTCAGTCCGCCAGCCTCCACGGAGGGGATCTGGTGGTCTCCTATCCTTTCGACTTCTCCAAACACCCGCAGGAGGAGAGGATGCTCTCGCCCACTCCTGATGAACAGGTAGGGAGGAGGATGGATGTCCCAATTGATGGATTAATGGTTGCAGAAAAAGTGTTGTGCAGCTGGATTGTCATATTTGCTCTCACGCCGCACACACACACCATGCTCAGGTCCTCAAGCAGCTGGCTCGTACCTATGCAGACGCCCACGCCACCATGTCAAACAATGACACAGACAGGTGTGGAGCCTCCTTCTACCGAACTCGGGGCATCACCAACGGGGCATTGTGGTACAGTTTTGCTGGTGGTGAGATACACTTTTCAAACATATAATCACTTGTTTTATTTATTCTCATTGCTTGTGAGGTACTCATTATCCTCACGTCTCCACTTGCAGGTATGTCAGACTTCAACTATTTGCACACTAACTGTGTGGAGATCACCGTGGAGCTCGGCTGTGACAAATTCCCATCCGAGGCCGAGCTTTACCCAGAATGGAAGAGGAATAAGGAAGCGCTGCTCACTTATATGGAGTCTGTAAGTGTCTGTTCAACTGATGACCAGCTTGTATTCAAATGTGCAGATCTTTACAGTGCATTATTTAATTCAATTGATCGTGGATGGATGAATATTTGACAATCAAAGTGTGAAATGAGACACTTGTCAAGTGCTGGAAGAGCCCTTGCAGCGAGCAGGAATAAAGACTACACAGACACGCATGTAGGCCACATGAGCACTTGACCCCGGACTAAAGTACGAGGTAATAATGTGTCTTTCCATCGTGCTCCCTGTCCCTGCACAGGTCCATCGAGGGTTAAAGGGAGTCGTTCACAATGTTGATGGAAATGGGATAAAAGGTGCAACTGTCTCTGTCAGAGGGATAAGAAAAGATGTCACCACAGGTAAACACAGTATATGATGACACATCAGTTGGTATAACTGTGATGATCTTGTTGTAGCCTTCAGGGAGTTCGTGGAGATGGCTGTAAGGCATAATTCAAAAAGGTCATCTTCGATATTTCATAGTTTTAGTTTTTTGAAATATCTCAACAACTGTTGGATAGATTGCCATGAAACATCTGTGTCCCCCACACGATGAATTGTAATAACTTTTGTTGTTTCTTAACTTTTGCTTTAGCACCATAATCCAATCATTCAATTGTAACATGTCCAATACTTTGGTTTATGACGAAATACCTGCCAAACGAATGACCTTTCCCTCATCAGCCTCAGCTGTACACTGTGTTTCGCGCTAATTAGCTCATTTTGTTAGCATGCTAAGCACACAGCATAAAGCACCGCTGTGGCCAAGTTCAGCCTCACAGAGCCGTTCGTGATTGTGTGCACACTTTGTGACTCTTCTCCTTTCCTGCGCTGGACCCGTCTCTGACGTATTGTCTGCATTGCCCTACAGCTGAAGATGGAGACTACTGGCGGCTACTGAATCCCGGTACTCACATCCTGACAGCCACAGCCAAGGGTTACTCCAGGGTCAGTAAGAGGGTGTATCTGCCCAACAACATGAACAAGGCTGGACGGGTCGACTTTGTCTTGGAGAAGGTTGGAGTTTTCTCTTCATCATCTTGTTCAACCATTTCCATTGAAATATCCTTTTTTTGATCATTTCTTTCTGCCCATGCATGACTTAGTTCTAGTTGAGATTTATTTGACCAGATTCAGCTACTAGTTCATTTCCATCTGCAGTCATACAACTAATACATATACAAGTTCAAAATACAATACTAATTGGTCTTCTGTTATCCCTGCTCTCCATCCTCACCATTTCCCTTCCCTTGCATCCAGGTTCCCATAAAGCCCGATATCGACGACCATCTCTTCCCCACAGTAGACACATGGGAGCGATTCGACCCATACAACCAGTTTGAGCGCTACAGCGACGTAAGCGAGGGAGGGATAGAGCGGCATGAAAAGCCATGGTGGTGGAACTACTTCTCCCAGTCTGGCATCTCACCTCCACACTGGCTGCTGCGAAGTGTCTAAACACATTACAGGACAATAAAGATCCCAGCACACCACTCGACTGCTGATGGACGGCCCCACATCCAGTCCCACCGCTGCTTTCAGAGGCTTCTATGTAGCAGGAGCTGTGACACTACAATCGGCAGTCGGCCTTCCTAAATAGGTTTCCGTGCTTTCTGGATGTGAATACGCATTTTTTCCACCAGGCAACATATTTGATTCTGGCCTGTAAGCCAAGCGTTGGCCAATATTGCTTTTGCAGCGTTCACTTGTTTAAGTGAAGATGTAACCGCTGGGAAATAAAGGCTTGATGGATGCCTCCATTGTGCAACTTTTAAAGATGTTCAGAGTCAAAAACAATTGTAGTTCTTTGCACTTATTTGAATATAGTGATACAATTGCATATGTGATGGCAGCTGCAAGAAGTGTGTTGTGCACATTTAAAAAAAATTGAGTTTCATGCAGTTTTTATTATTATTACATTCCAACGCTTGTGTTTTAGTCACAGTTAGTACATTATACAGGGCATGAGTGCAACAGTCAACATTTTCTCGACCTTAAACTGAACCACATGTTGAGCACATTTAAGCTTTAGCAGCAATACTGTAGAACTTCTTGCTTTGTTTGTTCTTCACAAGCATACAATAATAAATATATGTGGCATATATTCTTCCATTTATTTTAAATATCATTAAATGATTAATTGATATAGTTTTTTAGTTTTCTGCTCGTTGTAGCATTTGACCACCAGAGGGCGCCAGAGAACATGTAATGACATATTGTGCAACTTCTTTAAAGTCATTGATGAGTAACGTTCATCTCATCAGCAATAGATGGAAGCGGACGTCTTCACTCATCGATGCATTTATTCATGACTTCAAAGACGCGCTGAGTCTTCTTTTTGTTGGACGCACGTCATCAGCATGATTTGGTTTAATGTGTTCATTTGTCTTTGCAGAACTTCAGTCTCAGGTGGAAGATCGAAGTGTAAGTTCTCAAAAGTCACAAGAAAAGACAATTCTCTTTGAGGGTCCAGCTGCTCCTGTGCGCCTCGTTTTCATTCTTACGTTTGCGGAAGAACACTTTTTTTAAATAGAAAACTGAGATATAGGGCTGCCGAGCCCAGTGCGCGCTGTATCCTTGCGCCGTCAGGTGCGCGTGCACTGCTGTGACTGACACCAGTTTGTTTTTAGCGAACAAACAGCGAGTTGTTTCGTTCACAGGCTCTGCAGTTTAAAGTCAGGTGATGTTACTGCTCGTCTCATGTTACCCGACCTCTCGATCGCGAGAGCACGAGGCCAACTTACTGAATTCAGTTTTCGTGCGAGTAAATGCAGCAGCGTGCAGGTTTCTGCTCGACAGAAAACAACGAACAAGTCTTTCATCCGCAGTCGAAGCAAAGGTATGCTCCTCTTTCACAAAACTACGTGTATGAAGGCGGTGCGTCAGTGCATCACATTTAGTCCAAAAACAAGCGCGAGCACTGAGCCGTCCAACCAGGCAGCAGTGATGCACACAGAATCAAATCTATACTGTTCTCTACCGACCAATCAGCACCGACGACCCGAGCCTGAAGGCATGCATGTAATGCACTTAAACACATTATACAGAGACAAGTTCAGCTACAAATAAGAGACACTGTAGGCATGTGCCCCATGAGTAGCGTCATGATAAAGACATACAATGAATCCACTCGTCTGTAGTGTCTGTTTATTGAAGTCTATCCAGCTTCACCCATCTGCACCACCTCCTGCATCCTCCAGCTTACCCAAACTAACAGCCGGAGCAGAGGATGCACAGCAGTCCATCGATCATATCTGCTGGGACTGAATGGCGTGCCACCTCTCCTAACCTCAGTCTGTTTCTAAAGCACTGATCTGTGCTTGAACTGATGTAACTGTGTTAAGCCAGAGCAGGATTCACATAATCAATCCTATAATTAGCAGCACTATATGGAGGCCAGTCTATATTATGCAATGCATGCAGTTAACCAGGAAGCTGAAGTAGTTATTGACCCTGTAGACTGGTCATATATATATATAGTCATGCTGGTTTTATGACGTATTGAGCTTAATGCACGTCTGCAGGAGAGACATCCTCATTATAAGACCAACACAGATGATGTGGGCCACACCAGTGATAGTTCACTTGTGCTAATAGAAGTCAGCTGGATGTAAACACTAAATGTTATAAACTGTAGGTCTGTACACTCTCAGTTGATCTTAGACAACTGAGATTTATTTTGTTGTTTAGTCATTTTTTATGCTTTTTCATGCTGAATGGCTTATTTCTAAGAAACGTATGCGTATATTTCAGGTAAACAGGATTTAAAGTGCTTCTGTGATGAAACTCAGTTTTACAGATCGGGTAGATCAACTAATAATGAGTCGACTAAGAATGTCTTCAGTCGAGGGAAGCCCCAATACATTAAATGTTAACCATTTCATACATACGGCATAATAATGTCTATTTGAAAGCCGACATGAACTTTGAGTCACTATGTGTTTCCATATTATTTCAGACAAACCTCAAGGATTTTTTTAGCCATGCTGGAAGTAATTCAGGTTCAAAGTGGAGAAAGGTTACCCACTGATGTATCGTTTGATAAATACTTGCATCTTCTTTGAACCTCTGACCCTTTGTTACAGGGAGGTGAAGACTGGACACATGCGGAACATGCAGTGACGGATATAAACTCCAGAACAAGGTACCGCATGAACACACAACAGAGTGACAATCCACAGACACGTCTGTTTTCTACGAACTAGTAATGAAGAGCTTTGAACTAGTAATGAAGAGCTTTGAACTAATGAAGAGTTTTGAACTAGTAATGAAGAGCTTTGATCTAATGAAGAGCTTTGAACTAGTAATGAAGAGCTTTGAACTAATGAAGAGCTTTGAACTAGTAGTGAAGAGCTTTGAATGAATGAAGAGCTTTGAACTAGTAATGAAGAGCTTTGAACTAGTAGTGAAGAGCTTTGAACTAGTAATGAAGAGCTTTGAACTAGTAATGAAGAGCTTTGAACTAGTAGTGAAGTGCTTTGAACTAGTAGTGAAGAGCTTTGAACTAGTAGTGAAGAGCTTTGAACTAGTAATGAAGAGCTTTGAACTAGTAATGAAGAGCTTTGAACTAGTAGTGAAGAGCTTTGAACGAATGAAGAGCTTTGAACTAGTAATGAAGAGCTTTGAACTAGTAGTGAAGAGCTTTGAATGAATGAAGAGCTTTGAACTAGTAATGAAGAGCTTTGAACTAGTAGTGAAGAGCTTTGAATGAATGAAGAGCTTTGAACTAGTAGTGAAGAGCTTTGAACTAGTAATGAAGAGCTTTGAACTAGTAATGAAGAGCTTTGAACTAGTAATGAAGAGCTTTGAACTAGTAGTGAAGAGCTTTGAACTAGTAATGAAGAGCTTTGAACTAGTAGTGAAGAGCTTTGAACTAGTAGTGAAGAGCTTTGAACTAGTAGTGAAGAGCTTTGAACTAGTAATGAAGAGCTTTGAACTAGTAGTGAAGAGCTTTGAACTAGTAGTGAAGAGCTTTGAACTAGTAGTGAAGAGCTTTGAACTAGTAATGAAGAGCTTTGAACTAGTAGTGAAGAGCTTTGAACGAATGAAGAGCTTTGAACTAGTAATGAAGAGCTTTGAACTAGTAGTGAAGAGCTTTGAATGAATGAAGAGCTTTGAACTAGTAATGAAGAGCTTTGAACTAGTAATGAAGAGCTTTGAACTAGTAGTGAAGAGCTTTGAACTAGTAATGAAGAGCTTTGAACTAGTAGTGAAGAGCTTTGAACTAGTAGTGAAGAGCTTTGAACTAGTAATGAAGAGCTTTGAACTAGTAGTGAAGAGCTTTGAACGAATGAAGAGCTTTGAACTAGTAATGAAGAGCTTTGAACTAGTAGTGAAGAGCTTTGAATGAATGAAGAGCTTTGAACTAGTAATGAAGAGCTTTGAACTAGTAGTGAAGAGCTTTGAATGAATGAAGAGCTTTGAACTAGTAGTGAAGAGCTTTGAACTAGTAATGAAGAGCTTTGAACTAGTAGTGAAGAGCTTTGAACTAGTAGTGAAGAGCTTTGAACTAGTAATGAAGAGCTTTGAACTAGTAGTGAAGAGCTTTGAACTAGTAGTGAAGAGCTTTGAACTAGTAATGAACAGCTTTGAACTAATGAAGAGTTTTGATCTAGTAATGAAGAGCTTTGAACTAGTAATGAAGAGCTTTGAACTAGTAGTGAAGAGCTTTGAACTAGTAATGAAGAGCTTTGAACTAGTAGTGAAGAGCTTTGAACTAGTAATGAAGAGCTTTGAACTAGTAGTGAAGAGCTTTGAACTAGTAATGAAGAGCTTTGAACTAGTAATGAAGAGCTTTGAACTAGTAGTGAAGAGCTTTGAACTAGTAATGAAGAGCTTTGAACTAGTAATGAAGAGCTTTGAACTAGTAGTGAAGAGCTTTGAACTAGTAGTGAAGAGCTTTGAACTAGTAATGAACAGCTTTGAACTAATGAAGAGTTTTGATCTAGTAATGAAGTGCTTTGAACTAGTAATGAAGCCTCGTTTTGAACGACGTTGAGTATTTCATTTGAGAGATTTGTGTTTTTATCTGCAGCTGGTTTGTACTGGTTTGAAGTGGGAGGGGCTAATCAGGACAATGTAATGTCACATACTTCCATTCAACAAAAAGGATTGAGATTGATTGATTTGAATGAAAATATGATGACGTGGTGCGTGGTGGGTGTTTCCAGATGTTGCCAGGCCGCTCTCAATCAAATCAGGGTGTGCGCCGCAAAACTGCAGTTCCTCAAATGACCACTTGAGAAAGTACGTCGTCCTGAGAGAACCGCATGTTAAAATAAGTATGTTTACAGCCTGGTACTAAAAAACAGTTTGGGTTTCTACAGCTGATATCAGCATTCATGATTACCATACAGGGTGTGAATATTTATAGAACACTTGTTTATGACATAAACATAAATCATATTAAGGCTTAAAGTGAAGAAGGTTGTAGCAGCTCCGAGGATCCGGTGGTGCAGACACAACCGCTAAGTGTCAGCTCAGCTACTTCCAGTCACAGAACTTAACAACGCGGCCATGTTTGTGGTGCCTTTTGTGGATTTTTTCATGCAAATATTGGAGAAATAATACGGCTTACTGTGCGGTTAATTGCTGTGATCTCCGTCCAGCCTTCTCTTCTTCTCTCTGCCTCCGCCTGCCTTTCATTCCTGCAGCTATCGCGCTCGCTCTGCAGGAGGAGAGGCCTGCTCAGTGTGGCAGAGATGATTTGTTTGCGTTGCAATTATTTTCCGTCAGTGGAGACAAATGGATTCATACTGCATCGATAAACCAACACAGACAGAGCCGGAGCAATGAATGCAGCGGAACAGACTAACATGTACTCTGCAAAGACAAAGAGAGAGAACATGAAGCACCTTGGGTAACGAATAGATCAACGAGCAGCTCAGTAACATCAGCTTTTGTTTTTCATACTACTGTCTCGCGAACACTATCTCCTAAAAATCCTAAAAAGTTTTGTCATCACTGTAAGGTGAGCAGTGCATCTGGAAGGCTCGCTCTTTTCCCCCTCGTTTCTGTCTTTATGCTAAGCTAACGGTCTCCCTGTAGCTTTACATGTAACAGAAAAAGGATACAAGAGTGGTATTTCACAAAAGTGTTTCCCAAATGTCTTAACTATTGCTTTGATTGACACTTGAAAATCAAACAAAAATCTTCTTTTCACAGCTTTTACGAAGTTGCAGACTGAAGTTGATCTCCAGCTATAAACACACGACAGTTGGTCTGGCTGCTCTGTGTCCACCCTTATTAACATTGCCAGATATGCAGGATCGTACAGTTCACAATGCATGGCTGTACATTACATATCCGTCAGTTGTCTGAGGTTATCCCAGCACGTATTAACATCAAAGTACAGGTGGGATAGACTGTCCTTATGCACTGGCTGTTACAGTGTGTATGGACTCTGTGCCGTGTCAGAGATGTGATGGACGGTGAAGATGTTACGGTTAAGCTCTCTTTTGTTCCTCCTGCCCGGCCTCCAGGCTGTTCACACTCAGCCCTCCAGCAGCCTTTTCAACACTTCCTTTGACCCGCCTGCCTCGGCCACCTGTGTGCTGCCTCTGCAAAGAAACACAGAAAAACATTTGGATTGTAGGACTCTTGATTCAGACATTTCAAACAGTGAAGACCTGATTCACTTATCTTTTCCCAACTGATTTGCAGGCTCAGGGAGAGGCCCAGCCCAGCGCTGCTGAGGCCAGAGCCAACAGAAGCTGCTCAGCCAGTTGGAGTTTAAATGGCTCCTGAATAGAGAATCCCAGAGTCTGATTCAGTGTGCTCAGCCAAACCCTCTGTAATTGCAAAAACAGCACTTGGTGCACTGATAATGGGTGCGTGTCATCTCCAATCCCCAGTCCGCCTGTCTGTCCATGCCACAGAGGGGGGGGGGGGGGGGGTGCATGAGTAACTTCAGGCATTTTGTTTTTCCCAGCTCGCCGTCTTGGTCGCTGTATCCTGAGATGACATCAGACAAAACTATTTCTAACAGTGTGGATTGAACCATCCGAGGGCTGAGGAACATTAATGTAGCCATTTTCTCCTTAAAGTTGAAAGCTCTTTTTATGTTTTTTCATTGTCTAACTGAGTGTGATAACTAAGACCTTGTGTGAGCTGCACACAGTTGGACATCTCTGTGAGTCACTTCCTTTACCAAACGCTCTCATGGCTACCCATCCATGACTGCTACAATGGCCGTCACGAGGATTTACTCGAACATCAACTGATCTTTCCTGTTATGCTGCGATTGTTTTATTTGATTTTCTCTGCAGAGGCAGGACGAACTGGTGTCACGGCAGACAATGGAAGCGAGTCCGGGTCTGACCCCAAAACTAATTTGCCAGCTTAAGCTCTTTCATCAAGCGGCAGTTTCACTGCTGCTCACTTTGTTTACCCCTCGTTCTGCTTTCCCTTTGTTTGTTGTGGTTTTCTTTTCTGTTTTTGTGCAAAGAGCTGCAAATTGGCAGGAGAAGAAAAAGAAAAAGAGTTTTCGTGCTTCTTTCCTGTTGCTGCTTCACATACCTTCCTCACATCCTCTCTGGTTGCTTTCTGGAAGTTTAAGATTGTGTCTTATTCTTCAATGGTTTAGATTTTTTTGTCAAATCATTTTCAACCATCACATTTATGTAATAGAACAATCTAGATGCATTACTTTCATCATAGCAGGATTGTGTCATCGGTTCTCGAATGTCTTGTTTTTCTTCCTGACTTTTATTTCTCATGATTTGTTACGAGGCGGTATCTGCTTTTGATTTGGTCGGAGTGTTGTTGCCGTAGAACTGTACCACAACAAGCAGTGTCTGGTTGCTGAAGGGGTCAGAGGTCAGACCAAAGTAGCCGTGAGCGGCGACAATGCGTGTGAAATTGGACACAGCTCTGCACCATTTGTGTGTGATTACGTCGATTTCCTCGGGCAGCTTGTGTCGGCACCTTCTCACAGACGGATAGCATGCTCAACGTGGGAATCTATGACGGGATCATCATTTCAAATCGTCATCTTTCACTGCTCATTATGACAATACTGCATCTATATACACACACATGTAGACTAGGTTTGCAGAGATTAGTAGGGCTGCAATAGTTCACATAACTGAAGATGTGGTTACGAGGTTACCGCTCAGTGTGTCGTCAGTACAGCGGGGAAACCAATATAAGATGTCTTTACTTTGACAATGAGAACACGAAACAGTGTTCACAGACTGTTAAGATAAAAGTCCTCAAACATCTGGATATGTTCAGTAAGTCATCTAAAAGAGAACAAGAACGCTGTGTTTTTGGTGCAATTTGAATATGTAACTGCAGGAATGAAGATGAGGCTCAAACGCCTCTCTGTGAGGCAGACTGTTGCATTCAGCACTTCTATGATGTTCGGTCATTGTTTTAGTGAGCGCTGGAACACTGTGGGCAGAAGGACTTGACCTCACTCTGACTGGTAAAGGAAACACCAAGTTGTGTGTTAGAGGAAGCCACTTCCTGTTACCTGACTTGGGTTGAACGTCATCAGCATACATAGCCTTAGATGTCACTGTAATATTTCTCCGTTTTTGCTGTAATTTACTCCTAAACGAGGGATCTGAATGACTCAGCAATAGAGTTCCCTCTTCCTTTGTTACGTTTGCCGAATCAATAATGTTAAAGGAGAACCACGGCCATCTTTTATCTTCCTACATGTTGTTTCTAGAGTACAAGACAGTCCAGAAATATTAGTATCCATGAAACACTTCCTCCCATATTCAAAAACTGCAATACTAAAACTCAAACGTGTGATGTCTTCAAGTGTAACGTCTGCTCCATGCACAGTGACGTGGCAGAGAATAGATGTTATAGATGACGATGAGAATACCGATACATTTTCTGTTTTCCAGATGAGAACACTTCCATGGAATGAAGCTTTATTTGGGTATAAAAAGGAAACGCTGTGGTTTCATGAAATGAGTGAGTTTGAGACTCACCTCTCTGGTTGAGAGTCGCTCGTGTTCATATTGATTGATTGAACTTTATCGGCCATAGAAATATCATATTGGAATTCTTCATTTAGGTTGTGTTCCCCATAACTGTATATTGATGGATTTACTGAAAGTCAACAGCCGATCGTTGCCAAAGCTCTTCTGGGTGGAGTTCTGAGAGGAATGTAACTCCGATATTAGTTCCTCTTTAGCTCTCTTTTGGTTTTCACGACCTCCAGAGAGGAAATACTTTAAATCACTAGATGCTCCACTTTGTTAACCATCAGTTTCTAATAGTGTTTGTCTTTTGTTTGGTGTTGGTCCGTTAGCGCGCCGTTAGCGCGCCGTTAGCACGCCGTTAGCACGCCGTTAGCACGCCGTTAGCGCGCCGTTAGCACGCCGTTAGCTTGTTGCTGCTGGAAATGGGCTTCAGCAAGTAAAAGTGGCTAAAAATCATTTATAGAGCTGCAGAGTTGAACAATACTTCTCTGTGGATTTGGCCCCGTTCACACTACAAGAAGCCATCAGATCCATTGTTTAGAGAGAAAAAGATGTTGGTTTGTGGAGCTTTAACGGGTCATAGAGTGTATTTAACACAACTATCTGAGAGATGAGAGACAAACACACGAGGCACTACAACCCCAAGAGACAGTCCGGCCTTTAACTGCTCTCAGGATGGTTGAAGAAACACACAACACATGAACACAAATACACACTTGCATAAATACATCTACACACACACACACACACACACACACACACACACACACACACACACAATTAGTTTTCCACATTTGTTCGAGCTGCTTCTCTTGCAGTAAAATGCCCTGAAGCCACACGACCAATGAAACAAATATGAAAGCGGATGATGCAGACTCATGAAAAGCCGTATTTGTATTATTAGTCATTATGATTCAGGGGAGAAGTCGGCAAAGTTAATGAAGGGAAGAAAAAATGTGAAACGACAATGTGACTATTATTTGTTTCTTTGAAAACTAAATTGAGATCAAACTTCAAGTGCATTTGGAAGAAGGCTTCACCGGAGAGGTGAAAGTGTCGGGTTGTTTACTCGGCTCAGGGATTCATTTGATCTGAAACGTCGTCGTGGACTCAGAAGATTCACTGAAGGGATGTTTCGGAATATGTCGGATTCACTGATTGACGTTAAATTGGCTGTTGAAATGTCTTTCAGAATAAATGTCGGGACTTCCAGTACATATTTCCTTACTATACTGTCAGTTTGAGGCATAATAGAGCACGCAGCGTACATAACAGCGTACATAACGCCGATATATTTAGAGTGCTCTGAAATGACCGTTGCATCATTCAGGTAAAAACTCTTTTAATTCATTTTTTATCTCTCCCATCTTGTCCTCAACCTCCGATCCTTTTAGTTTTTGTGAAAAGTAGCGAAGTAAAATGCAATTGAATTCGGTGGTTGTTACCCCGAGGCCACTCCTGCTCCTTCTCTTCCTGCTGCAGCTTCAGTCCATCTGCTCTCTGTTCCTGATGCAAGGATGAGAAGCAGACAGTGTTACACATGTCTACTGAACAGCAGACCCAAGCAAACTTATGTTATGTTGTACTATCAATGAAAGAATCCCAATTTAATGATAATGCAATGAAACAGCAACTGTGCAGTACACAGGCGAGGCAATAAATGGCTTAAATGGGCAAAAAATGCACTTACTGGTTTGTGGATTGAGGATTAAGCCATTAAAAAAAGCAGAATAAGAACTATACTAACATGGGGGTTGGACGTTTTTGGTAAATACTGAATATTCTTTTTAATGGAATAATGCGCAATCTGCAGCCTCACGGTTCCATTGTTCTATAAAGGGAGTTCAAGAAGAGGCAACAATTACACACCAGCTCCACTCACCCTCACTTCTAACTGTATTTTACGAGATGACGTCTAAACGTGATGTTCTTCTTCTTCTTCTTCTTCTTCTTCTTCTTTCTTCTTTAAAGTGTCGGGAAGACTTTGGCAGGCCATGATAACTCCCTGAATCGACACTAGATTAGTGGCCTTGCTCTCTCTGAAGCCAAGCTTTGTTGCTCATGTTTCCTCAAAGAGAGACAAAAAAAACAGAAGAACACTTAAGAAGTCAGTGAGGAAAAGCCCTGAAGGCAAATGGCAGAGAACATCAGTGCCGTGAGACGGAGCTACTTTAGCTGTCATTCAAGAGCATGTGAACGCACCAGTGAACGCACAGTCAGCATCACTGAACACACACAGAAAGCCGCGGTGCTGATGCTGAGGCACTGCTACTTCCTCCGATTGGACGAGACGATTGAACATTTAGTTCAGTCGTCTAGTTGTTTTTATCCAACCAGTATGAAACATTCATTAAAACCATCGCGGCAAAAATGGAATTGCTTAAAAGAATGAGAAATGAAACCTGCAGTTAAGCTGATTTTAAATAATTTGAAACCAACAAAATCGATAAAAATGCTTTTATTTATTTACAGGATTCTGTTTTTAACTCATCGGCATTAAACCTTTAAAAGCAACTGTTTGAAGAGCAACTCACGTGAAAGCCGTGCGTCTGCGGTGTAGAAGTCAACGGGCAAGTCAAACCAAGTGGCGTAAACTCTCCAGAGATATTCGGTTTGTCAGAGCTGATTAGACCCAGGGAGGCGTAAGCAGACACTCTGGGATAACATTGAGTTGAGCTCAGCTGTTTGCTGGGCGATGTGTTGGGACGGGGAGAATGGAGCGGAGAACTCGTACGGATGGAGATGATGATGGTTGATTTCTCTCACACAAGTCGCCCTCTCTTCTCATGCCACACACTTCCTGTTTGATTTCTCCGCCAAATCATATTATCTGGTAATTGTGTTTGCTTGTGCAGGCATGCATGAATCTCTTAATTTAAATGTGTGTGTACACAACATTTGTTATACTGGCTGTATGTTACAGGCACTCGTTGGTGTGTTTACATAGAGAGAGAGAGAGAGAGAGAGAGAGAGAGAGAGAGAGAGAGAGGGAGAGAGAGAGTTTTTCTGTCTATCTGTGATCATATGTGTTGCAAAGAAACACTACGGAGCTTTTTGTCACAGCTCATCACACCGCAAGATCACGCAACACGATGTGACGGTGCACAGTGCAGCTCAGCAAGTGGCGCTGGGATTTTAATTGATGTTAAAACCACAATGGGGGGGCGAGAGAGAGAGAGGGGGAGAGAGAGAGAGAGACACAAATATTTAAGTTGTGCAAATATGGAAGCACCATGCTGACATGCTGCAGTGTATGGAGCACACAGTGTGTGTTTAAAGGGAGAAGGTCATCCTCTTGGGATTGCTGCATTTGGTTCAGTTGTGAAGGTTTCAATGCCTTTTTATTTTACTAATAATATGAACAAATGGAATTAAAGCAAAGTATGGAAACTGATGCTGAATTATTCTTGCACTACAAAATGTGTAACAAGTTGAATCTGCATCTAGACCTGCATCCTACTGTGCACGTAGTGATACACAATCACGGGATGCACGTGCCAGATGTTTGGTCATTTAAGTGCAGTTCAAGAGAAAATGACAAAAGTACTGCACGATGAAATGAATGTGTGAGAATTTTAAGACATCTTGCTGACAAACAAACAAATGGAACTGAACACTTGAAGTAATGTGATATCTAATATCTAACTATGGACTAAAACTAACTTTTGTAACTTTTAAAAACAGTTGCAGTTATTGACTAATTAAAGGTTTATGCTGACTTTGTATTGAGGCAACATGTTTATGTGCTAAAACAACTGCTAAGTTGTACACTGAAGAAAAGCAGCAACATGAAGCTTGTGTCCACTTCAGCTTCTCCAGCCTTGTTCCTTCCGCCTGTAAACTAGTTAAACCTAAATCCTCTGCATATGACCCTCCTTAATCTTGTATTAGAGCAAAGTGATCCTGTGTTAGCTCAGTGCATCCAGCTGATTACGTGATGATGAATCTCTCACACCGAGTTCAGTCATTTGGATGAGAAATGCAGAGGTGCACTGGGGGAAATGAGCATAGCTTTAGCTTAGCCTACCACTTTCGGCGGACAACAAAGCTAATATTAGCTTAGCATTAGCGTTAGCAAACAGGGGGCTTAATCAGGCCGCTGGGCTGTCAGAACGTATAACCACATGCTTCCAAGAGTCCCTTTGGAGTTATAATCCTGGGTCTCGGCAGGCGATGACCTCATGGGCTGGACTGGTGCCTGTGGGAGGATTGGTGAAACGGTGTGTGTCTAGCAGGCCACTCACTGAGATGTGTGTGTGTGTGTTCTTTATGGCTGATTGTGTTATTGAGGCATACGACACAGAGAGACTCTGCTGTCAATGGCGAGTTGAACTTTGCAAGCATGCACAGGGACAGAATTCCAGCTGTTTTGTTTGGGCGTTGTGTGCTGTAGCTCATGGAGATGCAGTGTGTGGAGGCCCTGGGATACGAGAGAAATGATATTTCAATTGTCTCCGTGCCACATTGCATGAACAGTGTGCGTCGTTGTTCCTCATGGCTACGAGATAATTGAAAAGGTTAACCTGTCAGTTTTATCTTCTGTTATTTGGCTTTCGTCAGACTAGAATGGTGGTTCAGGACATCTGTGACTGCGGCACGCTCACTCCAGTCTACTGTGACACAAAAGGCCATCTTGTACTTCGAAGTGATGACTGTGCTGCCAATAATCCAGATGTGATGTTACCGGGAGCAGGGTCACGCAAACCTACTTTTTATCAATTACTGTAAATGTATTTGCACTTGAACTGCATCAGCAAAGATGCAGCAAAGATCACTGGCAGCTTATTGTATGTTGCCTGCTTTTTCCCTTGAACGTCATTTTGTGCTCCTAGAATGATAACTCAAGCAGGCCTATAGCCCAGAGACTCCACCCCTTTACAACAGCCAAGAGGGGCTTTGGGGTTAGAATAACTCCCCATGTTCACACTGAAAGCTCTGAAAATTGAAAGTCAGCTGACTGACACACACACACACACACACACACACATAGGTATATACATATGTACACAGAGAGCCGAGGGACTTTGGAGGCAGAATGCTTTGCTGTTAGTGTCAGGGACTGTCAATAGCTCCAGCCAGCCATGGGCATCATCAGCCAGAGAGACCGGACTCCACTGAGCTCCACAGCAGAGGCTACCAGTCAGCGTGATACAGAAGGCCTCAGGGTTTGGGAGTTAAAGTAACACTTCACCCTTAAAATGACCATTTGTATCAATTCCTCAGCACGTGTTACCTTCAATTCTTGAAGAACACTTTTTTTTATTCTGCCATCCTTGACTACGTCCTTGATGAATTACAGACTACATCCTTGATGAATTACGGACTACGTCCTTGATGAATTACAGACTACATCCTTGATGAATTACAGACTACGTCCTTGATGAATTACAGACTACATCCTTGATGAATTACAGACTACATCCTTGATGAATTACAGACTACATCCTTGATGAATTACAGACTACATCCTTGATGAATTACAGACTACATCCTTGATGAATTACAGACTACATCCTTGATGAATTACAGACTACATCCTTGATGAATTACAGACTACGTCCTTGATGAATTACGGACTACGTCCTTGATGAATTACAGACTACGTCCTTGATGAATTACGGACTACATCCTTGATGAATTACAGACTACGTCCTTGATGAATTACGGACTACGTCCTTGATGAATTACAGACTACATCCTTGATGAATTACGGACTACGTCCTTGATGAATTACAGACTACATCCTTGATGAATTACGGACTACGTCCTTGATGAATTACGGACTACATCCTTGATGAATTACAGACTAAATCCTTGATGAATTACGGACTACGTCCTTGATGAATTACAGACTACATCCTTGATGAATTACGGACTACATCCTTGATGAATTACAGACTACGTCCTTGATGAATTACAGACTACATCCTTGATGAATTACAGACTACGTCCTTGATGAATTACAGACTACGTCCTTGATGAATTACAGACTACATCCTTGATGAATTACGGACTACGTCCTTGATGAATTACAGACTACGTCCTTGATGAATTACAGACTACGTCCTTGATGAATTACAGACTACGTCCTTGATGAATTACAGACTACATCCTTGATGAATTACGGACTACGTCCTTGATGAATTACAGACTACATCCTTGATGAATTACAGACTACATCCTTGATGAATTACGGACTACGTCCTTGATGAATTACAGACTACATCCTTGATGAATTACGGACTACGTCCTTGATGAATTACAGACTACGTCCTTGATGAATTACAGACTACATCCTTGATGAATTACGGACTACATCCTTGATGAATTACGGACTACATCCTCGATGAATTACAGACTACATCCTCGATGAATTACAGACTACATCCTTGATGAATTACAGACTACGTCCTTGATGAATTACAGACTACATCCTTGATGAATGACAGAGTACCATAAGCTCCTTATCTTATTTGATATGTGTGTGTGTGTGTGTGTCCATCCTCTCTCCATGAGAACCAGCCCTCTGGCCTTCCAGCTGAGTTCACAGATCCAAAGTCGAGTTAATCTGCTTTTACCTTTAGCCCCAAAAACAACACGGGAGTAATCCAGGAACAGCTGTAATCAAGCATGAAACTACTGATGGCTGCATGCTAGCTGGGGTCAGGGAGCACAACAGGAAGATACCTCAAGACCACACTGGGACATTGAACTAATGGTTGAAAATGATGTGCATATATATGTTCTGTCATGTTGATACACATGGAAACCACCAAAGCTTTATATTCTATTTTACAGTTAGAGGCCAGTTTCATCCGTCTTGTACTTGATTTTTAGGATCTTTTCCTCTGTAAAACAATTACTTTAACAAACGAACATTTGCAAAAAGGTTGAGTAATGACATGATTTGATTCAGCCTGTAAACTATAAATTGTTTTACCACAAAAGCCCCTCCTGACCCTGATCTATGCTTTTCTATTATATTCCATACAGCGTCCTGCGTCATTTATACAAACTACAAGCGTGCTGTGTTTTCTGCAACAGGTGAAGGAATCTCTGTTTGATATCGTCTGAAGTGAAACACTTTGGACCTCTGTCAGTGAATCTCTGTTTCATCACACATGGAACAATTATATAAGGAAGCTCGGACGTTGTTCGACAGACAGAGAGAGAGGGGGGGAGAGCGGGTCAGAGAGTGAGCGAGAGACAGGAGAGGAGAGGGTGCAAACAGATGAATAAATGAGTTAAGTGGGGAGAAGGGAATTTGTGCTTTCATCGTGCCCCCCCCCCACCCCCTCCGTCCTGTTGGACAGACAAGTGTATGCCGTAAGTGCTCTCCCCCTTCTCCTGTCGCTTCACTGCCTCTACGCTCGTCTCCCAATATAAAATTGCTCCGTGGCATTAAATATGTAAAATTAGCATTTTAAGTAGAACACATTGCTGTGTCGCCCCCTGCCCCCCCCCCCCCCCCCCCCCTTCTGCCTGCCGCCCAGCCCTGAGCGCATCAGCCACACGAACTCATGCATGCATATGATATGCATTTGGTCATCTCCATGGTAACGTTGCTGGGGGAGGGGCGCGAAGATGGAGCGATGAAAAGGTGTAGTCATCGAAAGTAGATCAGAAGGTATTTCTCCTTTATTCAGGGAGTTTATTCAGGGAGTAAGTCATACCAGCACTCTGTTAATGTGAATATATGAGAACCAGGACACTCACACATTGTGTGTATATATATATATATATATATATACACACATAGGAACACATGCTTTATACAACTCTCTACAGCTATGGTTAGTTCCTGTGTGTGTATGTGTGTGTGTGTCCGCTGCTCACAACAGGTCAACGTTTAAAAATATGTATCTTTCTTTAACTTTCTGGGTGAACTGTCCCTTTAAGACACAGTTGCAGTGATATGAAACAGAGAAGAGCAACTAATCCTCACATTTGAGAAGTTGAATCATTTATCAAGAAAAAGTGTCAATCAATCATTAAGATGCTTGACTGTTGTTTTTCTGTCCAGCTACAAATGAATTAGCTGTCTAATAATATCAGCAACATTATTAAAGAACATTGTGTGCAATTTTGTGCAAAGAATGCACATCACTACTACAGATATGTCATTGATAAACTTTGTGTTAGATGAATGTCTACATGACTTAATCTCATCAGAGGCCAAACGTCTGAAGGATGCATCTGCACAAAGATGAGTGACTCTACTTCCCACACGCTGCTGTGAGAGTGTTCACCGCTGTGAGCACAGAGTCAGCTGAGCTGAGAGAAAGAGCAGCGATACCGACACCACAGAGGGAAATGAGCTGTTTGATTTCATGCTGTGAGCTCCTTTAGTCAGTTTACTGTATGGAGATATTCCATTTCTTCATGACTCCACTCAGCGTTTTATCCCTTCACAATCAGAAAGATACATGTTAAAGTTTCTACATGTAAGTACAAAGAAATATAAGAAAAGTAGAATAAAGGTCCATGTAAAACGCAAACAAAGGACTAAAATGACATCATGCTGCATGTATCATCAAAATCAGATTGTGTTCACATTCAGTGATCTGTTGTTTGAAGAGATAAAAGCATTGTTGTTACTTATAATATTAATGAATCATGGAACAGATGGACTCATACTTTTTTATTTATTGGCTTATATACTGTCACGAATCAAAACGTCACAGTTCAAAGGTCCTGATGTTCCTTCAAACAACTCAGTGAACCACATGTAATAGAAGTCCATGCACATGTCTTCACTCTTGATGCTGACAGACAGCAAACATGTCGTCCAGAGTCAAACATGTTCTCAGCAGCTTCCTCACATGTTCCATGAAAACTTTGTAATGATAATGTTTGACGAGTGTAGAAGCTCAGTCATGTGTCACACGTGGAACATTCGTTTGTCTGCAATATCAATGCAGCCGACACGCTTCACTCATCCCGGCGTCACGTATGTGGCTTCATGAATGCCCGAGCAGCCACTTGTTCCGGAGAGGTGAGGACATGGTTCATGGAGTCAGGCTGCACACGTCCACTGAACTCAGGGATGCAGTTGCTATCAGGCCGTGAGCCGACGGAAGGGACTGCACACCAGGAAGACGTGTGTTCAAGCTTTTATTGTCTTTGCAGAATTTGGTGTGATTTGTGGTTTGGAAGACAAACGTCACTGAAGAAGTATTTATTTTCTAATAAATGTACTTTATGAACTGTTTCAAAGTTTTTCTTTTGTACAAGACGTCCAAAAACATTTTAGTTAATTTCTCAACAAGTCCTAATATCTAAATATCTAAACAGGTCATCTGTCAGATCCGTGATTCTCATGAGTGCTTTCTGATCGGCCGTCTTATTAATGTGTGTTTGAGTTTCAGTTCAACTTGGTTCAGGGAAAGCTGTGTCATGTTTACAGCAATAGTTCAAATTTTCTCTCTTTCTTTGTTTAACCTAAAGTCTCTTCTGGTTGCAACATCATGGTGATGACTCGACCTCCGGTAGTTTGGAAGTGCTGCGATTCAACAAATAGTCCGGCGGTAAACGGCACCGTGTGGATCAGTTTGCATCGTCTGTTTGGGGTGAACCGTCTGTAACAGTGGAGATCCGGCTCATGAGGTAGAGCAGGTAGAACAGGCCTGTAATTAATTCACACTTTCCTTGTAATTCAGCTGTTGTAAACATGTGTCTGTGGCACTGAGAGGCGATCGCCTCTGCTACACTCTGAGGGTCGTTATTGGATTATTTAGAAATGTCTTTCAAATGTTCTGTCCCTCTTCTTGTGTGCCAATGCGGTTTGGCAAAACGTGCGGCTGCAGCGTGGCGACGAGGGAAAGCTCATTGAAACAGACAAGAGGGGGCAACTTTCTGCTGCAACTTTCTGCTGCAACTTTGTGCTGCAACTTTGTGCTGCAACTTTGTGCTGCAACTTTCTGCTGCAACTTTCTGCTGCAACTTTCTGCTGCTCGGTGTGTAAAGGCCTGAAGAGAGAAAGCAATAGAGTGAGTCCTGTAAAGTAATGTGTTGCTCCTCTTGTGTGTCCTACATACAGCAGCACACACATACACACTCACCATGTGTTTCTATTTTATCCTGTGTGTGCGTGTGTGTGTGTGTGTGTGTGTGTGTGTGTGTGTGTGTGTGTGTGTGTGTGATGGCCTGCAGCTTTTCTTTCCGTCTCTGCGGGTTTGCATGGGAAGCAGCCGCTGTAGACGAGATCATGACGGCATCATTCATCAGAGTCATCGTTCATCTCCAGCTCTGCGTCGCTCCTCCGCTGTCTCACACACGACAGCAGCGATCCTCCGATGCAGCTCATACTTGGTGACCCCGACTCTTTGGACTCTCTGTGTTGTTGCACCTTCATGTTGTGTTCCTGCATGTTCCATCAATACTCTTCCAGTTTCTCTTAATCCTCCCAACATTGAAAGAAACCAACTCCCGTTCTAGTGCCAAAAAAACCTCAAAATAAACTTTGGCAGGCCTTTCCGACCAATGCGCCAACATAATCAATCATAACCGGGGCGTACAAATTCATCAGCTTGGATCCATTTTGCCCTAGTTAGAGATCAAAAGGTTGCGAGTTGACTATAGGAAGTCCAGGTACTAACCCCGACTAATTAATCTAACATGGGAGAGATTTCGCCCCCGAGGACACGGGGACATGGTTTTTCTCCATCACGTTGAGTATCCTCGACGGGCCTCGAGGGTACTTAGTCTTGCCGCAGCGTATCCTGTACGCCGTTTAACATTCCATTGATCAGATGAATTGCAGTTGATTGTGTCCTGTGTGAGGAAGCCTGTGGAAGTACAACTGAAATCATTTGTAAGGTACAAGATGAGACGGGATTTAGTCTTTCCGGGCTTCTGGTGGAAATGTTAAAAGTTAAAGAGAATTCGGTGAGATTCAAGTGTGCGGTATGATTTCTGTTCCGTAGATTCGTGTCAGATTTGAAGTAGTTTAACTCGGGCTATTTCAAAGATTGCCCACAGATTATTGTATAAAGTCTTCATTTTGGTTTCTTCAGGAAACGCAGCTGTTGCCACCTCTTCTCTTCCCTCTTTGACTGAGAACGATGTGAAAACGTTGCCTCTGTCAGTGCCGTCTCTTTCCCCCAGAAAACAGCACTTTGACCGCCTTTCTCTATTTTTCCTGCTAGTTCGCCAAAACTCTTTTTAGCCTTTTATTGACTTTGTCAGTTTGTGGGTCTCTCAACTTTCTCTCTCTTTCACTCGCAAACACACTCACACGAACTCTGCAATTATGAATAATTGTGACTGTTGAAATTTGTTGAAAGTCTGGACTCCCCTGGTTCTCCTCACTGCTCGAGGGGGCAGTCACCTCTGCCACATTGGTTTCAAGTGTGTGTATGCTCACACACTCACACGCACACACACACACGCACACTCACACACACACACACACTCACACACACACGCTTCACACTTTCAATGAAAGGGCAACACTCAGGAAGTGGCAGCGCTTTGAAGACAGCAATTCATGTTTCCAAGCGTTGAGCACTTATTGGAGGTCAGGCTGAGGGTCTGTTAGGCCTCTCATATTCATTACGGAGGGCGAGAGGCGAGAGATCCAGGGAACAACAATACCCGGTTACCATGACCGCTGGACCCGGGATGTTTTTCTGTTGGTCTCTGGTTGTTGACTCCGAAGGCCTTGAAAGAGCATTCAGTCGACACGGGCCAGTGTTTTGGGTTGCGTTGGGTAAGTTGCCCTCGCGCTCAGGAAGAAGCCTGATGGGGTTTGGGAGGAGAGATTCCTCACAATATCTTTCACTGCGGCGTGTTTTTCGATCCACAAAAGCAATAATGGAGGGAGGTTTGGTCCTTTAGAAAGAAAAGAGACCCAGAGGCAGCAGCCAAGAAGATGTGAAAGTCATGGTGATTATTATTATCCAGACATGGAGGGGAAGGCCATGTCAACTCACTGCCTGAGGATTAATGCCAGTGAGTATTTCCTCAGTGTGCTTTGTGTGGTTGTGAATGTCTTCCCGGCTACTCAAATGTACCATTACTCTGCAGTTCAATATATCTGTAAGAGCCTCTTCGTCTCTGTTACATGCTGGCACACGTGCCAAAACATGCAACGCTCAATCTCGCGTAGTCTCAGTAACTTAGAACTACTTACAGCAGATCAAACGCACACACACACACACACACACACACAGCTCCCGAGCCCTCAGGGATGATACCCTACACCACAGGCCAAAGCACACATCCTCACTGATGCAGTATCGCCTCCAAGCCCTTGTCATGCACACTACCTGGAGTGTGTGCGTGTGTTAAGCAGACACGTCAGTTTAGACTAAGGTGATCGGCCCGCTCCGACCCAACTCCGGCCCCGCGGGGGAACCCGGTGTCCCGCTGTCCCGGCGTGGGAAGGCAGAGTGTTAGATGGGGTGTCCCGGAGAGCCTGCCTGGCTCCTGGGCAGCAGACGGCTAAATCAGTCACAGATTGAGTTATGAACGGCCAGTTATGAATACATCTTTCTTAGATTGCACACAAGCGTATTCATTATGACTCCTATTACAGCGTAGACACAACATGAACACCAGCACACACCTTCAGATGAGCGCTGTCACTCTTGAGTGGGTTTTCCTGTATCTCGCTCTGTTTGATTCTTTTATTTCTCCAGACTGCTCTTGTCTTTTTTTTTGACCCAGTCTCTTTTCCATCTCCCTCGCCATCCATCGTTCTCCCTTCTCCTCCTTTTCCTCTCTCTATTTCCCTCCTTTCTTCTCAACCCTCAGGTCATAGACTCGGTTTCAAAGTGTTGATGCTCATCTGAAATCGATTGCAATCAGCGCAGCGCTGGACATGAAGCACAGGCCTGTGAGATCCGATCCGTGTGTGTGAGCATCGGTCCATAACAATCAATGAGACAGCAGGTACAGCGGCTGTGAAACATGTGAGAGGATGCGTTTTTCACATTTGTGCACTTTGACTGTTGTGCTTATTGAAGACTCTATAAAGCCTTTTAATCTTATTTTACTACGAGAATGAAAACTACTCTTGAATAAGAAACGTAGCAAACACCGCCGCCCTGTTTCTGCTTTCATTTTGTACTCAAGTTTTTTCATTTTCTCTTTCTTTTCTTTTTTTTGCATTTTCACCCAAATCTTTGAATTAGATTTTGACAGATACGTGTTTATTTTGCCCTGTAGAGACTTACTTATTCGTTTATTGTGTACACCGAGCTGGAACTAATGTAATGTAATACAACAGCTCACAATAAATCCTACCATCACCGATGGGGTTGACGTAATATTAGTCAGCACAACACAATCAAATTCAACCAACAAAAACCTCCAAAATGAGCATAAAGCTGAAATAACATGTTGAACATCGTAATCTTCATGAAGGGACTGTTGAATGAAACATCGTTGGTTTTACCTACATGTGTACCGGATGAACTACTCGTGTCGATAAACTATGTGAACAGTAAACTATATTTACTTCTTTTGAGATCTCTTCACACCAGATGCAGCATCATGGGGTGCTTGTATTATATGTGGGGTTATTTAGATCCACATATAATCTCTTTACAAATCTTCCAAATAAAAAAATAAGAACATGAACCGAAAAAAAGGGAAAGAAATATGCAGTATTTATTTGGGAATGTCGGTCGAACCAAAGCAACACTGAGAGGTTTTAAAGTTGGAATAATGGAGCCATTGTTGGGTGGATTCCTCAGCGAGGCTATTTTGACTGTCATCAACTTCCGTAAGTAGTTGTTTGCTCATTATTGAGATTATAGTAATACATAAATGTAAATGTGTGTGTGTGTGTGTGTGTGTGTGTGTGTGTGTGTGTGTGTGTGAGTGTGTGTGTGAGAGTGTGTGTGTGTGTGTGTGTGTGTGTGTGTGAGAGTGTGTGTGTGTGAGTGTGTGTGTGTGTGTGTGTGTGTGTGTGTGTGTGTGTGTGAGTGTGTGTGTGTGTGTGTGTGTGTGAGAGTGTGTGTGTGTGTGTGTGTGTGTGAGTGTGTGTGTGTGTGTGTGTGTGTGTGTGCTCCTTGTCTGCGCTCTGCTCCCCCATGCAGGGTTTTGAGTATCCGTCCTGATCACAGGAGCTGATACGAGTGTAGTTGTTGTCTTTCATCGCCCCGGATGAAACATTCCTTCCTAATAGTTTGGATCAGCCTCTCCGACTGTTAGCGCCGGTTAGATGAAGATATTTGGAGCAGTGTGTGTCCACTGGCCCAAAAACAGCAAACCATTTTTGTATGTGGAACCCGGAGCTCTGCAAATATAAAGATGTTTGACTGCAGGAATCATTATCACTTGAGTTTGTTTTCTTTAAAATTACAGAATTACAAAATTATTTTCAATATTTTTTGGCAAAGATATTTCACTTCTATTGCCCAACATGCTCTTTATTGTCTCTCATTAGTCCCTGATCTGCTGTAAAAACACCAACAGTGTAATAAGCATCACATGAAGCTGTAATTCACCAACAGCTTCTCAGAGTTCAGCCATCTTGTGTTTGTAAAAGCACACGCGGGAATACTTTCTGCTCTTTGTCCGTGGCCACTCGGCCCGTGTGCCGGCCCAGTTAGGAAAAGGCCAAAGCAGTTCTCCGCATTGTTAACAACATTTAATCAAAGCTCCATCAAAGTAGCTCCCTCGTTGCCCGTGCCTGGCCGGAGGTAAAGTATGTCTGCCGGAGGGAGTCTCGTCTCTGTCCGCTGACGGACGACCAAAGAGAGGTTCCTGTATGTTCTTATCTTCATCTAACCCTCGTGTCAATTCAACCTGCACATCAAAGAGAAGACAAGAAGCTGAACTGTGCGGTCCTTCATAGTCTCTGAGTAAGAAGAAGATTAGACTCCCCCCTTTTTAAACTTGAGCTTTCAGATGTTTCACTGCACGTTAGAGTTCAGGAGCTTCCTTAACGCTCTCGTAGGAAAGAGTCCGTTCTTGACAAGTGCTTTTTTTTGCTTTTTCATTTTTCTTTATTTCCAGCTAATTCACTTCAGCACAAACAATAGATGCACTGGTTTCAGCACGGATGATGTTGCCCATATGGGAACGGTCAGACGTACGGCTCGAGTTCCCGGTCCATATGCTGACCACTCCAAGTATCAATCACTGCATCTACGTGACTTAGAAGAGCCATATTGATTACCAATACAGCATCATAAATCAACACACAGACACTCCTCTTTTCTCTCACTGTTACTTTCTCTCTCTCTCTCACACACACACACACACACACACACACACACACACACACACACACACACACACACACACAGACCATATGAAATCAAAACAATGAATCTGGCTGAGGGGTTGAACAGCACATGGAGGTGGAGATGAAGTCACTCTCAGGCGTCTGTAACCTGATAGACGATCAAAGACGCAGAGAATCAAAGTCAGAACAAGAAGTGTGATGAGAAAAACGAAATACTTGGCTTTGTCGACTTCCCAGCAGAGTGTAGCATCTACTGTGTGTTTCCATGCTTGATCCTGATGACAAAGTGGTGGGTTTGTCTCATCCATGCATTCCCACTCTGTGATGGGACACATGTTCCTCTGCTGCTTGGCCAGGGGCCATACATGGAAGCTCTGCAGCAATAAGAGCGTTCGCTTCTTTCTTTATTCCCATAACACACTTTAAATATTGATTGGATCAAGAAAATGCTGCAGCGTTTTGAAAAGCTTTTTAGCGATCCAAAGAGGAGGCAGCACCTCTTCCATGGCTCCAGGTGAGTCCACACAGTGTTTAAGGTGAAGAGTTCGTTGTTCTTTCTCGTGCCGTGTGTTCTGTTGGTTTACTCTGTTTGATGTGTAAGTACAGACGGCACACAACCGAACAACAACCCCGACGAGCTCTGTGCAACAAAAGTCTCCCATCTAATATTCATCAGTATAACTCTACCTCGACTCTGTGAAGTGAGTTGTGTTCAGCCACTCGATGTAGTGTGAAGATGGCGAGAGGGAGATGGGGAGTGTTGCGTATCGACCATATTTTCCGGCGGTGAAACTTGCTCCCTGAAAAACAACCGCAACCAAAGATTATGCGCGTTCGCTTTGACGTCAGGATTTAAATCAGGAGACGTACAAAGTTAAAGGATGCAGCCGGTGTTTTTCTATGTTTTTCTGATTGTCATCAAAATTAAATTTTTTGCCAATGTTCTTCAAACAGGAGGAAATGTTGCATTTGTTAATTCTCTATGTTTAGCCGACTGAGCCTTAGTTTGTACACCTGACCTGTAAACAGGGACACACAGAGCGCATTAATAATAATAAGCAGCTACAGCTCAGTACGTTTAGATGTCACCGGCGTCATCAACAGTCGCCAGTTCAACTCTCACTCGTGCAGCTTGTTAGAACACTGGAAAGATGTAAGTTTGAAGTGAAATTGTAGCTGTTTTGATTTAATAACTGCACTGTGTTAAATAGTGATGATTATGATTGGTCCGCCCTTTCCTTTCACTCAGCCCACATTCATACTGAGTTGTCTAAAAATAGCTCTAAATGCATTTAATTATAATTTGACAGCCTTTCTGTGTCCCTGTCCGTCTCCTCATGTATTCATCTCTCTTATGAGTTTATGTCCTCAGTCTAAATTGCACCTTTTGTCTGACAAGTCTCTCCTGTTGGTAATTAGTCTTTTTAATAGTTCCTCACTCACTCCGCACCCCGTCAGTGGGGATGAGAGGCGTTGGCAGCACTTTGCTTCAGGCAGGCCGGGCAGCTCTCATTAAATTTGCATTAAGTGAAAAGACACACACACACACACACACACACACACACACACACACACACACGCGTAAATGCTCTCACACACAGAAACACACACGTATACTTTCACAGGGCTCACAAAACACACCATGCATCAAAAACACAATGCAACATCTGTAATCCCGGCAGTCATTCCTGTAAACGCAGTACGCTCTGGTGTGACTCTCTGAACCCTGATGTGCTTCATGAGGCCGAAGAGCATCACTGAGAGCCTGACCAGTGAATTCACCTTCATTCTTTAATGAACACACATTCTGTTTCTCCTCTCCCTTTTCCTCCATCTGGTCTCTTTTACATCTGCTGTCTACCCCCCCCCCCTCTCTCTCTCTCCCCCTCTCTCTCTCTCTCTCTCTCTCTCTCTCTCATGCGTCAGTCTCTCTTCTGGCTCTCTCAGTGCTCAGCTTCATGCTACGGTCAGGTCCAGTGTGAGCGGCGCTCTGTACAGTATTCATTGATAACAGATAACATCTCTATTAATGAGGGAAAGAGTCTGAGGTCAGTTATCATCAAGCGTGTCTGTTGATGTTTTTGACATGTGCAATATCCTGTCAAGCCTGCTCTTCTCCTTCAGTTGGGAAGACGTTGGAAGTGTGTCTGTCATGTCCAGTAATGGTTTCCCCTCCAGCGCTTATCTTTATGTTTTTATCCGTGGATGTCAGGAGCAGGTGAGTATTACACCCGAAAGATCTGAACCTGGATTAAACAAAGATTTAGTATTCTTTGTTAAATGAAGTGACAATTGATTCATCTGGCTTTTCCAATGGAAACATCGTGAATAGTTCGGAGACTTTGGGCTGTATATAACACAGAAGTGGGAGAAGAGAAGTGTGAGAAAAGGCCTCAGAGACCTGCTCCTGTGTTGTGAAAACATCAGATGGATGGTTGGAGACGTCACACTGAGAGAGAATGAAAGAAACCAAACCTCGGCTTGGCCAGCATCAGTTCATCTCAAGACAAAAGTTGCCAATGAGCAACTGCTTTCACTTTGCTGGAAGAAATACATTACGTGTTGTTGTAAGGACGAGTGTCAAAGACGGCAACGTCGATTTAAAGGAACGTCACGCCGCTCTGAGGCTGTACTCGGGCCCAGCAGGGCTTTGAGTTAGATGCTAATGTTAGCATGCTAACATTCTGATATTGACAGTACCAACATTTGCTAATTAGTAAACAAAAAGCTGAGGCTGATGGGAATATTTGGTCACAAACCAAAGAACCGAGACAAATTGAATCATGATCCGATATTGGCGCTGGATGAGACGTCAGGGTTCACCCTCTGGGGACCATGAATGTGGCAACACATGGCCTGCTGCTCGCACGGCTAAAATGATGTCGTTTAGATTCAGTTCACTTTTTTGGCTTGACACCACAATCCAGGCCCGTATGCCAAGTGCTGAAGCACAACGACTGCATTAAGTCAGACTCTGCTCAGACAGAATGTTGGCAGATAACGTATAACCCCAAAGAAAACGCTGTAGAACACTATGAATTCATTTTGGGGGGTGTAATGTATGTATGTATGTATGCACACATGCCTGTGAACACACATGAAGGCACAAAAACAGATCACAGCGCGGGATAGTATGAAGACCTGCAGTCCATTCTGTGCTCCAATGTGAGCGTCTGATCTGAGCAGAGCAGACAGGCGAGAGCAGCGTGCCTACAGTCATGTGAAATGCAAAGGAGTAGACTGTATTAAAACCTCCTGATGGCAGAGAGGCACACACACACACATACTGGTGTACACATTCTTATGTTTGTACACACATAAGTGGAATGCACTTACGATTATTGTTCAATCTGCAGCATCACAGCATCCAGACACCGGCACTCAGTAGTTCTTGCTTATGAATGGAACACATTCACATTAGCGGCCTCGAGGTACGAATGTGGAAGTCTTCCACCTCTGTGCTTTATAAGTCTGTTAATCAGGTCTGCGGGAATTGTGTAATTCTTTAAATGTTTTGAATCACCATGAAGGGAAATCTCTTTTCTTTATCTGCAGAGAATCGACCCAGATTCAGAGCTGCGGTTTGTTAACCGTCTTCGCGGCACCTCCTCGTCCCGACTTGTCATCCGGTATCTCTTCCACAACCCTTCTGAGTGCACTCCGAAGTGTACTTAACTCTTGCAGGTCTCCACATGTTCTTGTTTTATTATTAAACCCTCCCAACAGACTATCAACTCTTTTTATTCCGCCGTCCACCAGAAGTTGCCTCCTTCAAATATTCTCCAGCACTCCTCTCAGCCCCCTAACCCCGAACAACGCTTTAAAACACTTCAGTTTGAAACCGCCGCTCAAATGCAGGACAAAATATTTACTTCAAGACGGGAATATGTTTCTGTCTGACAACGAGCATCCTTCATGCCGCTTAAGTGGCGATAGTGCCGCGAGTAGTGCCGCTCTGAAAAGAGGGATCTCAGATGAACGTGTTCTTTTATCATCGGCAGCAGAGCCGGGAGACGCTTTTAAGAGACATGCACATTATTATTGATGGACAATCTCAGTGCCGCAGGGCAAAAGTAGTTAACGTCGACTTCGGTCTCGTGTTCGTCTCTCCTCCGTCTGCTTAATTGCCGTAAAGTGTAGTGACGAACGTTGCATTGCAGTGGCCTCGGTGAGTTGACCAGCGTTACCGCTCCGCTTTCTAGTGTTTCACAGTTCACTCAGCGCTGAATTAAAGCAGCAACATTGGACGCGTATATCTGGTTAAATGCCCCACGGATACTGTACATAACATCACAAATATTCAGTTGGACGGACAAAACACACGGGCCGCTGAGTTTGTATAGAAATCCACAAGACATCTTGAGGCTGATCCCAGGTAACGATGTAAAAGAGAATGGCTGACTCTCAGAGCTCTCCCGAGGCCTCGTGGGACTATTTCTGGAGTCGGCGCTCATCTCGGCTCATCTCCTCTGACTCCCGCTTCCAGTTTGCTCTTTCTCTCTCATGCTTCCCTAAAACGCTTGCTCACCCCGAGCTACTTGTTTATCAGTCCGATGTTTGTTCCTGTCAGGGACAATATGTTCTCTCAGAAGCAGTCTACTCAGTTATTCTTCATGTGGCCCCTGGGCTGTTCTTAGTCGGCCCGTGTCCCCAGACACCGCTCACTGACCAATGGAGGGCTTTAACTGTTTATGGCTCTTAGGTGAAAGCTTCATATCAGCAAATTAGGTAATGGGGATGTATGGGTCACTTCAGGGGAAACCTGTGAAGGCATTCTGTAAACGCTGATCGGAGCGACGCTGTTTTGTGACATCACACAGGGATTAAGAAGAAGATATTCTGAATGCAGATGTTGTTGTTTTTCGACAGGAATACACACTATATACGTACATACTTACAACACGATTACACATGCAACGCTACCACAGCTACGGGGTTAACATCAGAACAAGACAAAGGAAAGGCCTCTTGCTGAAAGCGACTTTACAGAATCCCAGTTGACAAAGATTTGCTTGGAAGCTTCCGGACCAAGAGGAATTTTCATTTCCGACCACTTGGGATGCGATTTCACACCATTAGCCCCCCCCCCCGAAACTCACACCACCCCCGGACCATAAATATTTCAACCTCTCAATCTATATTCATTATAAAACACATGCCCAATGCAGCATGTGGTTGTGAGGACACAAGGCTTTTATTTATTCATCTTATTTATTAATATTTCTTTCCTGAGGGTGAGACGTTGGTTTCTATCCATCGGTGCTGATTGCTGGCTATTACAAAGCACTTAGAGCCTCCCTGAACTAGCCAGAGGGGACACAGTCCTCCAGAGATCTGCTCACTGCAGCCTATGAGGTGTGTTTGTTGTGTGTGTTTGTTGTGTGTGTTTGTTGTGTGTTTGTTGTGTGTGTTTGTTGTTTATGGGGAAGTAGCAGAGTTATCAGCAGAGTGTTAGCAAACATCAAAAGGAATGAAAGACAAAAAACACGTAAACTGTGTCAATAAGAATTCAGTTTTCATCGTGTTAGCGCCTATTCCTGTCGATTGCGTCATGCCCTTTGAATGTGTCTGCTCACAGTTCTCTGTCCCTGCTCCGCTTCACTGTGTGAGCTAATGATCGGGTTTCTCTGCTGATTAAGTTCGGTCAAAGTTATCGACGCTCTCCTTTGTATTTTGCCTCAGGTTCACATGCTATGAATCCCATTCTTTGGAATCCTTTAACTGAAACTTCATAATCCTTTAAGCACACACCTTGTTTTTTATTCTTTCTGCACACTTGCATGTAGTTGTCATACTCTCTCTTGTTTAGACGGCGAGAGTGCTCACTTGCACTAACTTCTGCTTTTTAAAGAATACTGCAGGCGTGCAGACTCAACTCCTCTGATTATTGGTTGTAGGTTTTCAGATTCAACCTGACGTCTCCACAGACAGTTGATTGAGATCGTCCTGCTGGGCAGGAGGGGTAGGAAACACCAGAGGCCCCATAATACCATATTACTGCAGTTTTGCAATATGCTGACTTTTGTGGTATCAAAAATTGTGATTTATGACTCTTTTTCAACTGCAAATTATGTAGTTTATCAACAGTTTCCACTCGGCTCATCTCACTTTAGTCCGTTTCTAATAGGCCTATAGCCAATTAATCAAAAACATAATTAACGACTGGGTGTTTGGAGACTGGGTGTTTGGGGAATGGGTGTTTGGGGACTGGGTGTTTGGGGACTGGATGTTTGAGGAATGGGTGTTTGGAGACTGGATGTTTGAGGACTGGGTGTTTGAGGACTGGGTGTTTGGGGACTGGGTGTTTGGGGACTGGGTGTTTGGGGACTGGTGTGTTTGGGGACTGGGTGTTTGGGGACTGGGTGTTTGAGGAATGGGTGTTTGGGGACTGGGTGTTTGAGGACTGGGTGTTTGGGGACTGGGTGTTTGAGGACTGGGTGTTTGGGGACTGGGTGTTTGAGGAATGGGTGTTTGAGGACTGGATGTTTGAGGACTGGGTGTTTGGTGACTGGGTGTTTGAGGACTGGGTGTTTGAGGAATGGGTGTTTGAGGACTGGGTGTTTGGGGACTGGGTGTTTGGGGAATGGGTGTTTGGGGACTGGGTGTTTGGGGACTGGTGTGTTTGGGGACTGGGTGTTTGAGGACTTGGTGTTTGGGGACTGGGTGTTTGGAGACTGGGTGTTTGCAGACTGGGTGTTTGAGGACTGGGTGTTTGGGGACTGGGTGTTTGGAGACTGGGTGTTTTGGGACTGGGTGTTTGGGGACTGGATGTTTGAGGACTGGGTGTTTGGAGACTGGGTGTTTGAGGACTGGATGTTTGAGGACTGGGTGTTTGGGGACTGGATGTTTGAGGACTGGATGTTTGAGGACTGGATGTTTGAGGACTGGGTGTTTGGAGACTGGGTGTTTGAGGACTGGATGTTTGAGGACTGGATGTTTGAGGACTGGGTGTTTGGTGACTGGGTGTTTGGTGACTGGGTGTTTGGGGACTGGATGTTTGAGGACTGGGTGTTTGGAGACTGGGTGTTTGAGGACTGGATGTTTGAGGACTGTGTGTTTGGTGACTGGGTGTTTGGGGACTGGGTGTTTGGGGACTGGTGTGTTTGGGGACTGGGTGTTTGGAGACTGGGTGTTTGAGGAATGGGTGTTTGGGGACTGGGTGTTTGAGGACTGGGTGTTTGGGGACTGGGTGTTTGAGGACTGGGTGTTTGGGGACTGGGTGTTTGAGGAATGGGTGTTTGAGGACTGGATGTTTGAGGACTGGGTATTTGGTGACTGGGTGTTTGAGGACTGGGTGTTTGAGGAATGGGTGTTTGGGGACTGGATGGGGACTGGGTGTTTGGGGAATGGGTGTTTGGGGACTGGGTGTTTGGGGACTGGTGTGTTTGGGGACTGGGTGTTTGAGGACTTGGTGTTTGGGGACTGGGTGTTTGGAGACTGGGTGTTTGGGGACTGGGTGTTTGGAGACTGGGTGTTTTGGGACTGGGTGTTTGGGGACTGGATGTTTGAGGACTGGGTGTTTGGAGACTGGGTGTTTGAGGACTGGATGTTTGAGGACTGGGTGTTTGGGGACTGGATGTTTGAGGACTGGATGTTTGAGGACTGGATGTTTGAGGACTGGGTGTTTGGAGACTGGGTGTTTGAGGACTGGATGTTTGAGGACTGGATGTTTGAGGACTGGATGTTTGAGGACTGGGTGTTTGGTGACTGGGTGTTTGGTGACTGGGTGTTTGGGGACTGGATGTTTGAGGACTGGGTGTTTGGAGACTGGGTGTTTGAGGACTGGATGTTTGAGGACTGTGTGTTTGGTGACTGGGTGTTTGGGGACTGGGTGTTTGGGGACTGGGTGTTTGGGGACTGGGTGTTTGGGGACTGGTGTGTTTGGGGACTGGGTGTTTGGAGACTGGGTGTTTGAGGAATGGGTGTTTGGAGACTGGGTGTTTGGAGACTGGGTGTTTGAGGACTGGATGTTTGAGGACTGGGTGTTTGGTGACTGGGTGTTTGAGGACTGGGTGTTTGGGGACTGGATGGGGACTGGGTGTTTGGGGACTGGGTGTTTGGGGACTGGTGTGTTTGGGGACTGGGTGTTTGAGGACTGGATGTTTGGGGACTGGATGGGGACTGGGTGTTTGGGGAATGGGTGTTTGGGGACTGGGTGTTTGGGGACTGGTGTGTTTGGGGACTGGGTGTTTGAGGACTTGGTGTTTGGGGACTGGGTGTTTGGAGACTGGGTGTTTGAGGACTGGGTGTTTGGGGACTGGGTGTTTGGAGACTGGGTGTTTGAGGACTGGATGTTTGAGGACTGGGTGTTTGGGGACTGGGTGTTTGGAGACTGGGTGTTTGAGGACTGGATGTTTGGGGACTGGATGGGGACTGGGTGTTTGGGGACTGGGTGTTTGGGGACTGGGCTTCACTGCAGCTATTTATTCAGCAGCATCCAGCGAAGCTGTAAATGTCAGGAGGCCAGTGTCTGTCTGGTCCCACGGGTGTGACTGTGTGTTGCATCACTTTAAAGGCACGCAGGTCAGCTCCGCCACACACGCTGTACATGTTCTGCTCTGCTTAGATCTGGATGACCGCATCCTGTGGTACAGGACCATCAAGGTGTGCGTGGGAAGGTTGAGTGAGCCTTCGTAGTTGAAGGTGTATTTGACCATCCTTGTGTGTCTACGTGTGCACATAAGTGTGTTCATTGTCACAGAAACAATCTGTCCAGTAGTGTGTGTACATTGTTTTCAGGACAGGATACAGATAAGTGCTGTAGCTGGCACAGTGTGCAAGTCTTCATCAATGCTGGGAACATTCATTTAATTCAATTAAACCTTTGGTTTCAACCACAGTGGCCACAAGAACGTATGTCTAAAGAACATCTGCTGAATATCCGGCCTAGTCCACACATACATTTATGTAAACAGCGTTTTTTCTCCTTTTATTCAAAAATTGAAATCCACACACGCATTGTTTTCACCACCATAGACAATGGCGGTGGGGTCTGTGTTGTGGGATAGTTGGATGTTAGCAGTGACCGCTGTAGCTTATTCTGCTCCTCGATATAGTGGAGAGTGACTGTTGGTGGCACGGCATGTTGTCTCAGTAGTGATGGAGATAACTGAGCACTCTGTTCAGAGACTCTGTTGTTGACGTGTAGACGGGGAAAACTGAAATTCTTCAACCTGGCCAGAGTTCTACAAAGCTCTGTTTAAGTAACTTAAAATGCTGTTTGGACAAAAGGCCAAAACGCATAGAAAAAGCTACGTCAACTAAAATAACCTTGTAGGTGTGGACGAGGCCTAAATGTACACGTTTGTGCCAAGCTGATGCACCAACAACAACATTGCATTGTGTTGCTGTTAACTCAACAGTGTGATGTTTGTCTGTGACTCTCACTTTTTAACGGATGTGATGTTGCTAAGCTCCTGTTAATGGCCCTCTATTGACTGTCAGCATGAAACCACATTGAGTATTCCATGTCTGCAAATAGTGAAGCTCATTCTCTGGTGTTATGGATAAGTGTTGACCCCCCCCCCCCCCCTCGCTCAAAAGCCCCCCAGACATAGAGCATCCCTCCGCTGCCTCCTGTGCCTCTCCTCCCTCCTTCTCCTCTTTCCTCTGCCTTCATCCCTCCATCTTACCTATTGATTGGCCAATAATGTTTTTCAGTGGTAGATTAATGGCACATTACCCCGACACGAGTGTCTGAGGGGACAGGACGTGAGGGAGGGCGATGCTGAGAGAGACAATGCTGTTTAATTGATACACGGTGTGTGTGTGTGTGTGTGTGTGTGTGTGTGTGTGTGTGTGTGTGTGTGTGTGTGTGTGTGTGTGTCTCTCTGAAATACGACATGTAATGGAGATTATTTTACAAATATTTCATGCAGCTGGGTTATTTAGTTTTTGTTTTGTCTGGAGAAAAATGAAAATACTTTAATCTGAGTAATAATGAATTTGTTCACATTATTGTAGCTGTATAGATGAAGAGCTTGGATATCCAAAATGCAAGATTATGAAGTAAAATATCCAAATAAAGGTTATTTTTATTTACTTACGTTTTAGTCATGTCATTTTTTCAACCCATGACTATAATGTGCTACTTAATGGAGTTATGAAGTCAAGACAATTCTGCTATTACTTGAATTGATCAAACAGGATAGTTAGAATACTTATAACATTGTTATACCTGCTAAACATCAGCATGCTGTCCTTGTCAATCTGATGTTAATATGCTGACTTCAGCAGCCAGGCTGTAAACTTCGTGCTGTTTGATAGGATTTCTCTTTGGTTAAAAGTAAAATATGGCCTCTTCTCCTTCA
>NC_136644.1:1146266-1186266 GCF_949748355.1 Melanostigma gelatinosum
GGTACAAATGGCGGAAAAGGAGAGGAAAAGTAGGGGACAAGAGGTAATGAAGGACAGGGCAAGTGAGGTCCAGCAGGTGAGGGAGAGTACTGGAGGACAGGTGGAGGCAGGTAGGGAGGTGGCCATGGAAGCAGACGAGGAGCCGCTCAAGGCCCCTCAGCTGAAGAGGAAACAGCGAGGAGGCAGAGGAAGCTCACAGGCCAAGAAAGTGGCAACTACAGACAGTGGAGGAGCAGCCGAGTGTGAGTCCAAGCCGGAAGAGGACCCTGAGTCCGGTTGGGAGGACTCTGAGTCCAGTCAGGAGGAGAACTCTGCTGCAAACAGTGAGCCCTCTACACACGGTGCTGGCAGCTCTCGGGGCTCTGGAGGCTACAGCGTGGAGGAGATCAAGGAGTTTCTGAGGAGGAGTAAGAACGTGAGAAAAGTCAGAGTGGAGGACTACCTCTCTGACAAGGAGCAGCTCTCCAGCTCTGCCAGGTCTCACATGAGGTGCAAGGACAGAGGAGGGCTCACGAAGCAGGAAGGATACAGACTCAAGAAAATAGTTCACAAAGTGAACAGAGAACTGGACAAAAGTGGGCGCTGAGTGAGAGTCAGATCTCAGCCTGCAGACAATTACAGACACGTTCATGTTTGATGGACCGTATTTGTTGAACAGTTTTGACTGATAATGTATCGTGTTCAGGAAAAGGCTGAACTGATTGTAGCAGTTTAGCGATGTTTTGTTTGTTCCTATGACTTGAGGAAGGAAAAAAAAACGCAAAAAAAAAAAAAAAAACGTAAAATAAAGGTTTGTTAAAAAATCAAAAAAAATCAATCTCTCTCTCTCTCTCTCTCTCTCTCTCTCTGTTACACTCTCCCCTCCTCAGTCCTCCTCATTCAGTCATAATCGCACACAGTCAGGCTTCAGTGCACAGACTACTGTGATGAGCTATGACAAGGTAAGAGGCGGGAGGCAAGTACAGTAAGAATGGGAGAGGAGGCTGGTAACGAATGAAAAGAGCACAGTGGTTGAAAAACAATTAGCACTTCTTATAAAAAGCATTCAGGTGAATTAGTGCATTTATGTCTGATGTACTCGGTAAGGTCATTCATAATGAATACAACTTTATATTACTTTTTTTTACCTTGGTCTCTGCAGTCTGAAGTTCCTGCCCGAGTGCCTTTAAGATAGTATGATCTGCAATTTATGTCTCCATTAAATACAACTTAAATGTTAATAACATACCATTTGGCCACACCTTGCATCTTGACAGTCTGCCATCATGTCTGAGCGGATAGCCGCCAGGGATTGTGGGTACTGAGCAGTGGTGTGACTCTCTCTAGCAGCTCTGAAACTCGAGACTGCCTGCTGGACATAACAGGCCTCTCGTCTTCCATGAATTGATACACACACTGTGTCTGAATCACACGTAATAATGCATGAAAATGATTTCTTTATTATTTGGTGCAGAGGGTCGACAATGAACAAACAGCGTCCTGGTTTTTAATGTTTAATAACTATTTAATAACTGTTCATAGATGTGCACCTGCTGTTTAATGCTTGTACGGTTCTGGTCCGTATAGGATTTAATGCTACATTGATGCGTGTGAAGGGTACGTGTTGTGTCAAAGTGCACAGAGGGCAGCACCCATCAGGTTTTAATCCTGTGACAATTAATGTCATCATTTCATTTTAGATTATATTTTGTTTGGATGCAGTTTAATTCTGCACTAACAAATCCTGCAAGTCCAAGTTTGTGGCACAATGAGGGTGAAACCGTTCACTGCAGTGATCAATAAAATATCAAATTGTTTTTGTTTCCAAAAATGACAACTTTACACTCTGAAGCCTTGATCAGACTGGTCAGCATAATGAGTCTCTTTATGTAACAATAAATAGAGTATTTTTAACAAAATGTTTTAGCTTTTTAAAGAGGAACCAGTTTAGACTGGTGTCATGTTGCCTATTTACCATAATGTGGAGTTTACATGATCGATCTGCAGGTTAGTTACAGAAATACATTTAGGTAAGCTTTTTATAATTATTGATATTTTTATCTTCGGAAACATAAATGCAATGGATCCTCCTGATATTGTCATTGCTGGTGACTGACTTTTTGTCTTTTATTCCTGGACTGCTCTCGGTGACCACGGTGACACATTCAACACGTTCAGTGATGTGATTTAAAGCGAGTCCGTGAGGAACCAGCCTTTGCTGGTCGGCTTGTGAGGCTGCTGGTCGGTGCTTTGGTACAGCGGAGGATCTACACACTGACTCACATAGAGAGTGAGGAAGCGATAGCGTCGCCTCCCGTCTGCAGCTCCACTTCCTGCATGGATTAGTTTTCCCAAAATGTTTTTGCTTTCTTAAAAGTAACAAAATGAGTTGCTTGTGTTGCTCACCATGTCGTGTAGTTTGTATATGCCGGGTATATGTGGAAGCTTTTACACAGAAAGGTATACAGGGATGAGTCTCACCTCCTGTCTGTACCACTTCCTGCATGCAGGAAATGTGTTTATTGACCCACATGTCATACTGTACTGTTGTCCAAATGTTTTTAGTTTCTCAAGAAAGAACTAAATCAGTGGCATATCATATTGCCAATCTGGTGTTCCAAATGTGTAGTTTACATCTTAATATGCCGCTTATATGATAAATATTTTGATTTAGATATTGACATCCGCAGTTTGTACATTTTATCCAAACTTACTGATATTATTCCAGTTGAAATGGTCTTGTTGTTTACTGATACTATGCTATCAAGCTGTTAGTGATAGATTTGATAAGCAATTCTGACTTTATGCATGTTTTATACAGTTTTGGCCCTGTATTGTATGCAAATTGTATGCAATTTAAAACGCATACATGCTGCGGTTAACACATGTTGAGGCTTAGGAGTGTCTATAGAGCACTTTGGGTCTGTTGGATTAGCAACCATCGTCTCCTTTAAGATGGATTTCAATAAGGGGCCTTTTCTGACACGAAATGTTTATGTTCTTGATTCGATTTTAATATTTTGCCAATTTTTCTTTGATAGCTGCTCAATCCATAAGTCTTCTTATATTCATTTGTCTATAAAATCCGTTTTGACATGTTTGAATGACTTAACATACATTGTGTCCTCATCATCTGCAGTTTCATAAATAATACAATGACAAAAAGTTCAGAACAAAATAGTGAATAATTCTGTAAAAATATTTCTTGAATGAAGATGTTTTAATTACAGTTTCAATAACTGGTGTAATGAGCCTAAAGGCAAACGTTGAATAAAGTAAGAATAGTAGGATGCTCAGAAAAAATTGGCATGCGTGAAACATAATAAAATGTTAATTACATTCATTTAAATACATAGATAATTTCAGTAATTCAAAATTAATTATAATACAGGAAATGCATGCAAATAGCTTGGCTATAGTAATTTCTTTGGTGGCTTATAGGCTGCTGGAAATGCTGTTGTCAATGGTAATAATAATAATAACGATGATAATAATAATATGAATGATGCTATGTCATGTAAACAATAAATGTAGGGGTTGGTAATGTTTAGGCCTCCCTCAGGCTATCATTAGCTTAGCCTGTTATTTCCTCAGAACGGCTCTGTGGCCGATCCGGAACCAGTAGCTTTGACTGGAAAAATAAATCAAACCGAGTCAGCTTATTTAGAAGTGATATGTAACTACTCCTCCGTGGGTGTAGCGTCTTGCAGTCTTCACAGACAGTAAGGCCGCGGGTCCGACCCAACGTCGAAACACCTTAAATGCTTGAAACTTGGCAACAGACCACCACAAAGTGTCTCTTTCACGTGAGGGAATGAATCCTCATCATACGTCCCCGTCGTACAGACTGAAGTACTTGCTGGCGTTTGTGAAGCAGAGGTAAGGCGTGCTACTCCCCGGGTACACCACGGGCAGAGGCATGGGCAGCAGGCATCTGCCCAGCAGGTTGCTCTCTTTGTACAAGGCCGGGAGCTGCCCCACCACCATGGGCTTTCCAGTCTCGGGGAAATCGGTAACAGTTCCGTCGATTTCGGTGGAGATCTGCCGTTTCAATTTATTCCTGCGGTTCTGGAACCATATTTTCACCTGGGTCTCCGTGAGCTGGAGGGAGCTGGCGAGGCAGGCGCGCTCCGCGCTGCTCAGGTAGCGTTTCATGTCGAAGGTAGACTCCAACTGGAAAATCTGTCTCTTGGAGAAAATTGTGCGCGTTTTCTTTTTCGTTGTCATTTTGCTTTTCTTGGCAGGACTGCCCCCTTTGTGGGTGTCCGTGGCCGTGGTGGTGGAGCTGCTGTCGTCGCAGCTGCTGTCCCCGCTCTCGAAGCGAACCTCCGGCGCCTTCTTCGGGTCTCCGCGGCTGATGACTGACTCCGTCGCTCCGTTGCAGTCCGTGATCAACTCTGCGAACAAATGACACTCCGTTTAACCCGCTGTGGTGAAGTCTCAACGGTGCCGCTACATCAACCTGAAACATCTGATGAGCGCGCGCGTTATGGTGAACACGGATGACAGAAAGTCTCTGCACGCGGCCCACAAACTGCTACCAATTCACCAAACCCCTCTTACCTTTCTCGTCCAGCCTGCAGCCCGGGTCCTGTCGCTGCTGGACTGCATGCTCGTCGTGGTGACTCTGGAAACCGTCTTTACGCATCGCCGTGGCCGAGTCATCCCGCAGTCCGGCGGGGTGACGACCGTCCCGGTTCCTCCCGCTCGTCTTGAGATTGAGGATGTTGTCAATCGTGAATTTGAGAGAGGCGGCGGGTCGGCATGCTGCGTCCACTTTGTTCATATTCTCCAAAAGGCTGAAGTCCTTTTTTTGTTTACTTCCGCGACTCTGCTCGCCTTCAAGTCTAAACCGGGACGTTACTATGACCGCTATCGTCTCGATGCTCCACGCACCATAGCAGCAGCCACTGAGCAGACACCGCTGGGCTGTTGATGCTCTGCATGTACCGTCACCGCACGCACCGGATGGAGCGCGGTGTACTCGTTGATTGGTCCAGAGGAGCGTGCAGCAGACCGGCGGACCTATGACATGAAGGGGATGGGATGAGAGGGGAGGGCACGAGAGTGTTGTTGTGCCCTCCCTCTCCTCTCCTCGCCCCCTTCACCCTCGTACATCTGCTGCAAGGAGACCCGGGGCCCGGAGCTCTGCAGGGGTCCCTCCGGAAAATGAGGCGTTTAATGTCGCTGTTATTTCACACCGTGCTGTATGTGCGCTGCGAGACACGGTTGATGCTTTTGATTTAGCCTGCATTCCTTCTCGAGTTCGGCTTAACTGGAGTCAGATGTTGGTGTTGAAAACAAGTTTGTCAACTTGAAACCTGAACGTAAATCAGATGATCATGTGTGTCTATCTGTGGCATTTTATAACAGTATTTCTCAAAAGCATATTCTTCTTTTTATGATTGTAGTATTTTTTTTCTCTGTGTTGAAATTGCTGCATTTGAGCTAAAAGCTGTAAACACATGTGAGGTTATATAGACTAGTACAATTCTAGCACACAAGAGTTTCCTTTTCACGTTTGAATCACAAACTATAACCGTATTGCATTTAAAAACGGATCTTTTCTTCATAAGGAATCATTTATTGTATGCATAGTGTCTGCAGGTCAAATGCTATTTGCTCATTTAAAACGCTGTGAATCACTCGACACGTGTTTCTGTTTCAATGTTCGCTTCATATTTATGTTGAGTAGCCGTTGTCCATCCGGATTTTTAATGTGTCTTTAACGGATTGGAATCACGACATTTTGCATAAATGAAGGTCCGCGTGCAGAGTGGAATGTGGCGTTTCCACTTATGATGCATGTTCGTATATTTAATCAACACAAGAGCACAAGTTGCTGCTTGGCATTAGTTGTTTAAAAAGTCTGCGCAAACCGGTAAAACAGAGTGAAATGAGACTCTCAGTGCATCTTTGTGTCCTGATTATTTAAAAAATATTTTTTACACATCACTGACGGGCAAACTATATTTTATTTTTGCTTATGGATTATTGAATGAACTATGTGCTCAGCTGATATGGAGGCGCGTGGATAGCAGTAACGGAGGCCCATTGTAGCAGAAACATCAAGCCTAAATGTTAACAGTCACGTGCTACGTTGTTCTCTCGCTGTCACCGCGCATGTGCGCAAACACTGTTCTGTGTGACGCTTCATGATTGACAGACACATTTGAGCTCATGAGTATTTATAAAGAACAGAAAAGCAGACAATTGAGTGATTGTTGTTGTTTTTTTATTCTGTGGAAAAAGTGACAAAGTTGGAAAATTGTGTGGCTTTAAATATAAAACTTTGCAAAAATATGTGTGTATTCAAACACACAGAGTACGAACAGCTTGGGCTTCTCTTGCTCTGTGACAGAAACACGCTCCGTGGAGGCTTATGCGATGAAGATGATCCATGACTGCGTCTTAATCATATCTCTGCGGCTCTTTGGATGCAGTCAACGGTTTTCTGCGGCATTGTGGGTTTTTGCACGACTCAGTATGAATTTATCTTATAAACACACAGCTTGGCATATTAGTCTTCGACAGTCTTTACACCAAGCCGCTCATCTGTGATCGCAACATGCTCATGGAGTGAGCGAACGAGGACAGGGGGTAGCTGGAGAAGCCCGCGAATGCTGGAGAAAGAGGATGTCCGTTCAGGGTGAAGCCCAGTGCTGCAGATGGTCCGGGTCCCTCGTGATACAGAATGGGGACCCTGACAATCCGCTGGGTCGAGTGGGGGATGTGTGCAGCCTCAAGGTCCGCAGCTATCTGTCTCTTCCATTTATTCCTCCGGTTCTGGAACCAGATTTTGACCTGAGTCTCTGTCAGGTGGAGAGACACTGCCAGTCCCGCTCTCTCCGAGCTGCTCAGGTACCGTTTCATGTCGAAGGTGGACTCCAACTGAAATACCTGACTGCGGCTGAACACGGTCCGGGTCTTCTTCTTCCGGGTGGAGCTTGGGTCCGAGGATGCGTCCAGCTCCGACCGCGCATCAAACCCGTTATGCGTGTCCTCGTTGTCGTCTGTCTTCCTGTCAGCTTCGTCGCTGCTCTCCGTTATCGGCTCAGATCCGGCGGGGGAGCACCTGTCACTGGTCGATATGGAGCAGCAGTGGTCGTCTGAACTTGTGTTGTCTCTTGGACCTGAAAGGAGAACAAAAGCTGCAACATGAGTGACATTCAAAGCAGCTTTCTGATGTGTTGTTGGCCTTAAAACAAACGCTTCAATGCGTTTCAACGTGGCGGAATAATTCAGTCCATCGGAATAAAGAAATACAAACTGCTGCGTCAGAAGAAAAGGACGGACAAGTTGGAAGAGATCAAACGTTTCCTATCTGACGTTTTAAACCGAAGACATTTTTGGACATTTTAATTCACTTACATTTGAATTCCATTTGTATTTTGCAACCCATCCGTTACCGGACAGGTGCGCATGGGGAAAACAGGCGTTTTGATGTGATTGCGTTTAACATGATCCATGTGAGGATGCTGTGTCAGGATACAGATGGGATAAATAGCGTAACAGTCTAGGAAACCCGACTTATTTGCAATTCATAACTTAATAATGACATCTAACAAGTACTGATTTGTGGGCTATTGCATTGGCCAGGGGCTTCCACCTCCTGTGAACCATGCTGTTTACTGGAATGTTCAAATCAAAGTATCTATCAGACCGTAAATGCATCAAGAGGAGGGGCACTGATGATGTTAGGGCGACTGTGAGTGGGACAAATGACACTGAACATGCGTAAAAGCGTCGCGTTGACGCGCACTACTGCGCCATCTGTTTGATGATTTACTGGCATTTGTGCGCAATCTTGAGACCGAGACACGGATCTCGTGACAGCCATGAAATAACCTCAGGTTTTGTACAGCAGAGGACGAATTACGCTTCTGGTGATCACGCGTGGAAAACATTGGGGCTTAGTGGGTTTTACAGATCGATGCCCGCGTTCCGTACCCTTTAAACGGGTGTGGTGAGCTCGGTGAACGGTTAGCAGAGTCACGGACAACACTCTCCACACGAGACCCGCTCTGACTTTGTTGCTTTTATTTAACGAAGCGAATCAAAGCTGGCTTTCTATATTAACTCGTGGTTCTAATTAAACAGCCTTTGATGAATGTGCACAAATAAATAAACGGCCTGACTTTGTGAATAACACCAAATTATTTACGTAAATAAAAATAGAAAGTATGCGATAAGTACTGTTCCTTGAACTTTAAAAACTCTGTTGTCATGTGTTGATTCCGATACTCCATAAATTTCACATTGTTCATTCTTATTTTTGAAGCAAAAATAAAGTACAAATGATGGTCAGCGTCTGTTCATACACCCTGCTGACAGCAGCTGCAACAAACGGTCTCGTATGACGCACGCGGGCTCAGATGCTGCACAGCTTCATGCGTAGCGTTGCAGTTTTTTCAGGAAAATGATCATCTATTTTCAGGACGCATAACAGCGACACTCTACTCACTATGTGGCGTTTCCAACGCTCTGAAGTTGAAGGCAGCTCCCCCGCGGTACCACTTCAACGGCGAGTCTCTGCACGGGGACCGAGCGGTGGAGCTGGAGCCGTCCGGCGCTAGAGCGCTCACGTCGGCTTGATGTACTTTCAGGACTCGGCCGGCGGACCCCGTCTCCACACCAGCTCCCCCACGACTCCTGTCCGACATCGATTCATGTCCATTCCGTCCCTTGCCGAGTAGGTTCTCGATGAAAAACGACGACGCCCTCGATGAAGTGAACGTCTGGTTGTCCGACAGCTTCTCCTGCATGCTTTTTGTTTGTTTTGTCCCCCCCCCCCCCCCCAATTTCACGGTGCTTTTACGCAAAACCGAGCGGATCGTGTTGTTTGTGCGTTAAGGCAACCACAAATCCCAGCAGTCATTTCAAGCGTCGCTGCTTTTGCGCCGTGATCGGATGTGGAGTCATGGCACAGACGGGACGGGGATCTCCTCGGTGCCAGCGGGAGGCGAGGGAGACAGGGACACCGATGCATAGACAGTGAAACGTCAAGTCAAACACCGAACGAACCGACGGCACCCAGCGATTGGACGAGCACAACGGAAATGGGGTTTTCCAAGGAAACGAGAATTATGTCTCTGCGTCAGTCGTCGCTGATGCTCCCCCCCCCCCCCCCCCTATATGTATGTGTGTGTGTGTGTGTGTGTGTGTGTGTGTGTGTGTGTGTGTGTGTGCGCGCGCGTGTGTGTGTTCACGTGCAGGTCCGTCCCCTCGAGGCCATAGCCAGTAGAAAAGTTCTGTTCGTGGTACAGTCGTCTTTGTTTGGGTCAATTCGAGTGCAAATCAAAATAAAGATCCACAGCAGCCGTCCAGCTCCAGCCTGGTGCACTCTGACGTAGGAAGGCTTGCAGTCAGCTATTAACTGACAGCGGACGACAGTGTGGAGCCTGTCAATTGTGTGTGTGTGTGTGTGTGTGTGTGTGTGTGTGTGTGTGTGTGTGTGTGTGTGTGTGTGTGTGTGTGTGTGTGTGCGTGTGCGTGTGTGTGTGTGTGTGTGTGTGTGAGTGTGTGTGTGTGTGTTCCCGGTTGGTTCAGAATTAGATTAGCATCCAAGAGCTTATTAAAGATGCGGCTGCTGTCAACGGTTATCACAACTTTGCGTCATGCCTCGATTATTCTTACTTCTGTTTGTCTGAGCTTTGATGAAGTCAAACAGCAGAATTATACAACATTGCACTGGCCTGCATGCAGCAGTGCATGTGTGCACCAGTATAATTATTGAAGTATTTTTGTTTTAAGTTTCATGTTGGAGCATACACTGAAAATAATCAGGAGATTAAATTAATATCGGTGCAAAAACCCGCAGCGGACCAGACGTTTGATCGAATGCGTCTTTGCCTTATTTTTCTTTTCCTTTTTTTAATAATCATGATCTTTCCATTTGACTTCGAGCAACATTTGGTTCCTCGGAACATTTTCCACAATGCAGCGAATAAGTACAGGCTCAATAACGTCCTCTCCAAACTGCTGCAGCTTCTTCACGGTAAAAGCTGTGCAAACAAACAAGGTTTTCTGATGAAGAGTCACGTGTTCTCGTCGGACAGATGAGGATAAGTTCATGATATCAGATCATCGGAAACATTTAAATGAGTGCTGACGGGCGTCTTTACCCTTTTAGCTGAAATGGCAAGACATTTGAGCTTTTTATTTCCCTTAATGCAGTCAGCGGCGATGACCTTTAACTCCAGCCTCCCCCCCTCTCCCCCCCCCCCCCTCTCCCCCTCCCCCCCTCTCCTTAAGGCCAGACTTACCCTTTTGACCGAGGATCAGCGGTAATGTTGCTCTTCAACCCAACACTCACCGCAGACACACGCACATGCGCCGTGTGTTGAGCAGTCCTGCACCTGCCCGGTAGCCTGATGTCTGTTTGTGTCTCGTGTTTCCGGCGCTTTCCTCCCGCGAGCATCAACAGACTGGAACGTTGCGGGAAAGCGCTGTGATATTTAACGACTCGACATTTGATCAATTGTCTGCTGTGGGATTTATGCAAAGACATTTTATTTTGTATTAAATATTTATTTCAACTGCCATTCAATACAGAAAAATATCAACAACTTAATTTATAATAAACTACAGGAAAAAAACACACAATTTAGTATTTCTATACAAAGATAAAAAATAAACAAAGACAATGGACTGTGCTGAGTTTAATGTGATGAGGCCAAATGACAATCAATAATTCACAACTAATGTCAAAATCAAATTAGTCTCCCAGAATTGCAGCAAAGAAGACAAACAATATTTTATTGTATAGATTTAAACGACAACCTTTTCCTGATTTCTGGCTATCAGGTCGTGTAATGAGAGGTTGGCAGAATTATTTTATCAAGCTCGGATTCATTTTATGAAAGCAAATGGTCCGAAAGCCTTTCATGCTTGTTGAGGTGTTTTATGTTGCCGCTGATTGGTTTTCAGATTTATTGTAAATCTGTTGTGTTCTGATACTGTAGCTTTTGATGTTTCTTTCTGAAGCAAACAGCATTCTTATGCATTTCTCAGTTACCATGTTGTAGCTGGTGGAGGCAGAGCTGCTGTTAAAGTTCAGTATTTTAATCCAGTGGTTCCCAACGTAGGGCGGCGGGCCCCGCCAAAGCGACACAAACTGGAGGGGTCGTCAGATGATTTATGGAAGAGGAATGAAGAAAGAACTAAGATCTGCTGAACACATTTTTATTCGGTTTTGCACTTTTCTCTGCTGTTTTTGTGAAATAGTGGATTATTTTTCCGTTCGGTGCCTCAAACTGCTGTTTAAATGAAACCATCTGAGTAGTTTAGAGGGGAAGCGTCTCCAGCAACAAGGCTTCATCTCTGACAACACAATGTCTTCTGCGCAGCATGAAATGTGAATACTCAAATACAAGTAACTTGAGTATTAAATAGAGCACGACATGTACATGTACCACCTCTTTTATGAAGATACGTTTACGTGTGGAAACTCCACATTAGATCAGGTTTCTCTGTGTACACGAGGCCGTCTGAATGATGTGGCACCCCGGCCAGTGCCCCCTGCTCTGGGGGCCGACAGCCCAGAGGCCCCTCGCTCACTTTCCTCTTTCCTCCCCTGATCCTTATCCAGCCTGCGTGCCCTTTGCTCGATATGACCTGCTGGCCTGCTCCATAGCCACGGCCCCCTCTATGCCACCACAGCTCTGAAGTACAGTTCCACCGGATCACATCGTCAATGCTCCGGCAGACAGCTGCGTCACGTTGAGCATGTTTCTCCAGTTGGCGGCTGTGAGTGTTTTCCAGCCCTCGGTGCAGCACGTATTACAGTTTGTGTTATTTTCCTCCAGGAGAAAATGCAAGTCCTCTGTGAGGTGGCCGTGCGGCTAAATTGCATGGTTTCTTGAAAACCAAATTGACTGTACATAACGATTATTATATGCTTTGAAATTCTTGCACAAAAACAACATAAAACATTTTCCAGTGCGCTTGTCGGCAGCCAGTCGATTCCACGTTGTTCCGTTCAGATACAGACGAGCTTTAGTTTGAAAAGAATGAGATCTAAAAGAAGTGAAGATTCTTCGATTCATTTTGTCTGTCTTCTGTTGACAGGATATTTATCGTACTTTTTGCTTCAAATATGTAACGCAGACATTTGATCATTATTAACCAGTCATACTTCCCCTACGGTCTCCTGTTTTTAGGTCTAATCCCTTTTGATAACAGCCATTACTCCCTGAAGTGTGACGTGAAGGGCTCTGCAGTCTCCTCTCTCTTACAGTCAATGGAAGTGGAGACAGTTTGAGGAGTTCATTACACTGAGGCAGAGGCAGGAAGGCCTGTGTCTCCTCAGTGAAGTATAGTGACCTCAGCTGACATTTGAGCGATTCACACACTCTTGTCTCTGAACAAGCAGTAAAACACAGACTCATGTTGCTTCTCTTCATTTGTTTTCTTCAGGCCCAAAACAATAATGAAGCTGAAGCACTGAGACTTGTGACATCCGGACACATTCGAGAGCTGCCACCGAACAGACACGTGATAGAACGCCCTCTGGTGGTGAACAATGTGCAATGCACCTGAGCGTTATATTTCCAGTATTTCATCATCTGAGCAGTTTATGCATAAACCACCTTGCACCATGCTGGTTAGAAAGCAGCAAAAACAGCCTTGTTGCAGTATTTCATACGCTGTCACGGCCCTCGGATCATATTCTGATGGCTTCTCCATCTCCTGTAAACCCACAGAAATGTGATTTCTCCACTCGCATTTATATTAATATGATTCATATTTGTAATTGTAGCCTGTTTTATCGTATTGAAGAAGCCTTTTCATCTCTTCTCGCTATTTAGGATTTTGCAGAATGCGGTATTTCACTTTTCAGCTTTCTAAAATAAATCTCATTCACATACTTGCTTTCATAGCTGGCATGCCAGCTTAGCCGGATCATGCCAGCTCTGGCATTAATAATTCACTGTACATAATAAGTTGATGCTGCAGAGTATGTTCTCATTGATAGTATTAGCCGAGGTGAGCATTGCTGGCCAGACTTTGTGACGCCAGCAGACAGAATAAAGTGGCTTTAATTGCCCATAATCTCTGCTCTCAGTGCAAGTCAACAGCAGACCGACACAGACCTGAGCCGGCAATGTAGCTCCGGATCAACGCAAGCCGCAAAGAGGAATGCTTGAAAGGGATTTTGACTTTTTTGATTTTGATTTTGTGCTGCTGGTCTCAAGTCAGCACACTTCTATCTTTACACCTCGGCCACATTGTTTTCCTTCTCAAGACATACTTCACTGATGTTGCCGCATCTGAAAAGCATTTCTACCGATGAAAGAGCACATGAAGCAACAAAGAAACAACTCGCTGTAGATTATCCCCTTTCAAGAAATGCCACTTTCCTTCCACATCTGTGCGCTCGGTCTGTGATGTGCATGTTTATCTCTTTCATTATTAAGAATGCATTCAGATCCGGCTGTAGCTTCTAGATCATTCTGCCTCATGTATTTGTGTCAGTGGGCTCTCATTTGAAGAGGACAGTTTGTTTTATATATGCTACATCATTGTCAGCCTTGATGTAGCATAATGCCATATTTTAGGTTGCTGAATGAGGTTCCAACCTTTATCTCCAGTCAAATGGCTTCAAGGATTTTGACCACAGGTCTTTTAATCCACACACATTGGTTCCATTTATAGGCAATGATGCAAGTACATCACATCAAATGAGTTCTCTGAGGGACATATCGATGGGCTGATGCACCTCACTGATCTTGAAAATATATTTTTTTATTATTCTTTGCATTGTCTGAAAAAACAAGCTGATCGAAAATGAATAAACATTAATTTTCACTTACTCTGATAAAAAAAATCAACCATAAACCAAAATCTAATTCTAAATTTAAACTAAATATGCCACATCGTTATGTTCATTTTAGTGCTAATTTTCAGAAACCTCAGTTTACATACAAATCTGTCAGGTTAGCTGGCACTCAATTCAGACACGAATGTCCTCATTAATAGATAAAAATCATAAAATCCAGTTGAAATGAAGAAGAGCATTGAAATTCACATCAGTTTATTGATATTGAACTGAATAACAGTTGGTCTAGCTCAGCGTCAGGTGAGTTTACCTCCAATCAGGAGTTGAAGGAGCAGCACGTATAAGGCCTTGTGTGTCTGGATTTCTGGAGGGAATGCCCGTTAGTTTAACCTCCTCACGGCACGTTAACCTCTGTCAGGGCGCACTCGTCAGCGCAGTACAAAGGGGCTGCAGCGTGGGGACCTTTCCCCCTCGGCCGACCCTGCGCTCCCATCCGAGCCTGCTTTCCTGAAAAGTTCCCAGTCCCTCCCGAAAGATGACCTTAAAATAAGCGAAACGAAACATAAATTCACATTCTTATAAAGCCGCTGGAACAGCAGAGCCACTGGTTTCTTTGGAATTTCAAAGCCATATTTTCGTCAGGGGACATAAATTGGCGTGCAAGGGAAATGTGTAAAAATGATGCTCGAAAGAAGTGAATTTTCGGGATTGAATTCCCCTCTCAGTCGTGCTCGAGCTGTCGGACTATCTCTACCCCCCCCCCCCCCCCCCCCCCCCCATCGCGCTCTCTCCCTGTAGGGGGATGCTAATAGCTTCTGAGCGCGGTGTACCACTCCTTCATCATTTCTTAGTTGAAAACACGTGGCTGGGGGACTTGCTGACCTCCTGTAATAAGCTTATGGCAAAATAGATCCGATTGCGTGTAAGGAGCCGAGGCCCGCAGTGTTCAAACGGACTGAAGAAGGAATCTGGTCAAATAACAAACACAGAAAGAGAACTCCGGCTGACTGTTCAGTCTTTAGCGAGTCCAAGCATCAGTGACACCCGATGGGTGCAGTTAGAACGGGGAAAGACAAAATAACTTCGCACACACACACACACGCGCACAGAGATTATATAAGCGCTTTTAAACATGTTTTGGAAAGAGATCTGACCTTTTTAGACTTCTGTTCATTGTCCTGTAAAGCTTTCAAATCTCTGTCACACTCGAGGACTGTTCAGCTGGAAAAGATCAGAAACTCTCAGTAAATATGAAGAGCTGAGAGTGTTTTTTTAATAATTAATACATTACTAACGGTCTGTTAGGTTGCAGTTATAAAATAAACCATATGCAGGAGCGAAACGATTGTGTTGCATATTTATTTCTCACTCTCAAACTTTAATGGTCATTTCATAGCCAGCAGTCATTAAATCAGATTAGCGGGATATTAGTTGACCACAATTACAAATCTCATTTAATTGGCACCACAATAAAAACTCAAATCCATCCAAGCAGATCGCGTGAAACATTTCATCCTTTGTCGGTTTGTTATTCAACCTCGCGCCCTCCGGTCGTTGGCAGTACTTCAGCTGCTTATGTTCAATAATTCTGATCAATTAGTTTGAGTACATTTGGAGCTACTGCAGCAATAAAGGGGCCGCGCACCAATACAATACAGCGACTATCTCTTTCTCCCAGCGCATGCTCAGATGGGCACTTATCACATCAAACGATCGCGTGAGAAAGAAGAGGAGGACAAGAGAGGCGCGAAGGGACGGGTCGAGCGCGCGAGATAGGCCCGAGGTCAATTAGCTCGAGCAGAGTAAATTGGGATGGCGCATGCGCCGTCAGACCACAGATGACTTTATAGACTCCGCTGACACGTCACGCGGCCGCTTCATGTAAATAAACAGACCAACTGTCTCACTCTTTCTAATCATCACTGTTACATTCTGACATTACACTCTTTATCATCACGGAGTGTATTCGGCTCTTTCAGCACTTAAAGAAGCACACTTACAATTTATTGTGAGTCTTTGGAAGACGTATTTCTTTCTAAACATCATGTAATCTATAATTTAATTTACGTGTACACGTTCGGATCGTATCCGTTTTATTATACTCTGCATTATGGTCCAGCAGAAGCAGACATACATTACATTTCATGCAGTTGTTGCTGACATGGTTTCCTTCTGTTCATGATGGGTTGTCTTTCCGTTTCAATCCAAAAAATTAGAAAAAATAAAATTCTGCAAATCACCAAATTACTTGTTTAAAATAACGAAAAACCCATAATGCTGTGATTCGCAATTCGTGGTTTAGTTCTCAGTGTATAGCTACACATTCTAATTTCAGCTGAACTTTAGCTGCTGACTCTGTTTAAAGCTAAATTAAACAAAGTGTGAATCGCTTAACAACTTATTTAATTAATGCTAATTAATAGCTCTGGTTAACGTGTTGATGCAATGTGAACATCCGGCCAACCCTCAAGCAATATGACAACTATCATCGTAATGAAACATGTTTTGTATTTATTTGCATAGCAATAAATCAGTGAAGCCTAAATACTTCTTTTTTTTGCTCATGGCTTTTTAAACACTGTATCTAAAAAACATAACTAAAAACATACGAAATCCAAAACATGATGACAAAGAGACAGATTAGTAAAACAACTTAAAACACATACAGTACAAATATATATTAACTTAGCAAAGTAGAAATGAAAAATACAAATGTACAAATAGTGTTGAATTCATAAATATTGTTGATCATGCAAAACCAAAATGTAATCGATGATGCAACCTGAACGAGCATCGATTGGTTTCCTCAAGCGTGTGAACTTATTAAATGAATCTGGGAAACAGTTTATAAGTGAAAAGTAGCTTTAACTTTATAACCATGAATAAAAAGGAAGAGTTGTACATTGAACTGTTAAAAAGAGTGAAAATGCAATCCATCTCTCCTTTGATCAATAAATCACTGAACAACACAAAAACAATTCTTGAAAGTAAAATTGCTTTATTTTTATTTCCCTTGTTCTTTTGAAAAAATTATATTCTTAGAGTAGCTGCATTATGACGTAATTCTCAATATCATAATTAGGACGTTTGATTTGAACTTTTATAGAGCAAATATGGAATAGTCCACTTTAACATGCAGAGGATCAAAGAAAAGACAACGTTAGATACTGAAGAAGGGCCGAGGCAGCAGAAGAGACTGACGAGAGGAGAGGAGAGGAGAGGAGAGAGAGGAGAGGAGAGGAGAGGAGAGAGAGGATAGGAGAGGAGAGGAGAGAGAGGAGAGGAGAGGAGAGAGAGGAGAGGAGAGGAGAGAGAGGAGAGGAGAGAGAGGAGAGAGAGGAGAGGAGAGGAGAGGAGAGAGAGGAGAGGAGAGTAGAGAGAGGAGAGGAGAGGAGAGGAGAGGAGAGAGAGGAGAGGAGAGGAGAGGAGAGGAGAGGAGAGAGAGGAGAGGAGAGGAGAGAGAGGAGAGAGAGGAGAGGAGAGAGAGGAGAGGAGAGAGAGGAGAGGAGAGGAGAGGAGAGGAGAGGAGAGAGAGGAGAGGAGAGAGAGGAGAGAGAGGAGAGGAGAGGAGAGAGAGGAGAGAGAGGAGAGGAGAGGAGAGAGAGGAGAGGAGAGGAGAGCAAAGTGAAGGAAGGAAAGAGCAGCTCACCTGAAGCAAGAGCCGTGTGTGCATGTGCATGAGAATAGATACGTGTGTGTGTGTGTGTGTATGGGGGTCTGAGTGTGTGTGTGTGTGTGTGTGTGTATGGGGTGTGTGTGTGTGTGCGTGTGTGTTAGTGAGACACCAGGCTGCACTCTGTTTTCTTCAGTCTTGTCACGCAATGTTCCTCGAAACCCCGCCCCTCTTCCACTACTACACTTCCTGAGTGTGTTGAGTCCTTCTGACCCCACTAACCAATCAATTTACACACATACACACACACCACACACACACACACACACACACACACACACACACACACACACACACACACACACACACACATCTGTGAAATGGCCTATTTTCAATGATACTCCGGCTAAAACGATTACAGTCTCCATACTCGTAGGGCGGGGCATGTTTGTGTCCTTTTAATGTGCTGTCAGTGAATTAGTGAATACAGGAATCTGACCCGACCCCCCTCTTGAGCTCAGTCATATGTGCGCACACAATACCATCAAGATGCAAGATATGATGCCCCAAATCTCCATCGCGACCTGATTGGGGCATTTGCAATGTCACCGGGAGACGCTACATCAATCACAGAGCTGCAGTCTGATGGAGTGTGCAGTGAAAAGGCTTCTCTTACTCCCGTAACTCCATTCATGAAGTGTGATACAAACGGGATGAAGACATTCAGTGTACATGACGTGTTTATCCTTCATCTCAGAAAAACATGAGAAGCTTTTCGTTCCGAAGAGGCAAACTGGAATCTAAATGAAGTCCAGTTGCTTTTGACTTGGTTCTTCTTGATCTACAGATATATCTTTACTTATTTATCCTTTATCTCACAACACTGAGAACATGTGTATGTATATACATATGTGTACTTCTACATCATATTTTAGCAATGCAACTTGAGGTTCATTTGGTAGTGTGTAAAGGAAATCAGATTCAATAACTTAATAGGTGTCAAATGACACCATTTCCACTGAATATATATTTCACCCACATGTGTGTTATCAATGTTAAACAGTGTTGTGAATGTTCTCAACATACTTCCATTGAATGCCAAAGCAGACAGTTGTCCACTAGAGTCACTGATTTACACATATTTACTTTGTAATGCTCTTTGATTGTTTTGCTGTTTCTAAGTTTCATCACACAGCTCAGCAGGAAAACGCTTTCAGCACAAACAGTATTTTTCTTTAACAAATATTTAGATTTCATTCACTTCTCACCTTCTTCGTTTTCTTGTGTCTTTCCAAAGATATCCCGGCCAGAAGTTCTCTCAACACTTAACCAGCGCGAGAAGCAAGGAATGTCTCACACACACTTCCACAAGTTCATACATTTTGCAGGTTAACGTTGTGCATGTGTGTGTGTGTGTGTGTGTGTGTGTGTGTGTGTGTGTGTGTGTGTGAGGCATGATTAGCTACATGCAGAGTTCTGCTGGCAGGACTCTGACTGATGATTGGATGAAGCGACACAGTTTCCTCTCCCTCCACAGGTCCCTGGCCTTTGTCAAGACCAATACTGTACCACAGAAACCATTTGCATAGCCAGTCGAGAGTACACACACACACACACACACACACACCACACACACACACACACCCCCCCCCCCCCACACACACACACACACACCACACACACCCCCCCCCCCCCACACACACACACACACACACACACACGCACACGCACACGCACGCGCGCACACACACACACGCACACCGCACGCGCACGCACGCACACACACACACACACACGCACACGCACGCGCACGCGCGCACACACACACGCACACCGCACGCGCACGCACACACACACACCCACACACACACACACACACGCACGCACACAACCGAGCTGCTCTGTACTGCTTGATGATTTCATTCATCTTCATTCTGGTTTCTTGTGATTATTATTGTCGTTTGTCCAAACTTTCAGTTTTAGGAGCATATATGTTGAATGTGAGTTCCAACCAGCAGATGGCACTAGAGTCAAACTAATACAGTTTAGAGAACACGTTGTCCCCAATTAATGCTGTTCAGTGGTTGTCATGGCAACAGGTATGCCTTCCTGCTCCTGCAGGTCCTTCACTCTGTACCTCCCTGTTTGGCCTGAGCGCCCCTCAGTAATAACTCACTCCCTGTTCTCCGTTGACCCGAGTGTAATGCCTTTATTCTGTCACCTGTATGATTGTCTTTGATGCTGCCGAGCATATCATGTTTTTCTAAAAAGATTTTATTTTTTAAATATTTAACAATGATTAATATGAACTTGAGTCATTTGTCTTTTTTTTAATGATGCCCTCCACTTGTTCAGCTCCTCCATTAATGGATAACGTGTACGGTGTAATTATTCTGCCACAGCAGCCTCATAATGACTGATGACTTCATCCAGAGGTTTCCGTCTCACAGGACAACGGTTCGCTGCAGGCTGAGGTTAGAACATAACCCTTCTGGTTACCGAGAACTGAAATATGAAATATAACAAGAATCTCAACTACAATGTGGACAATCAGCTGTTGAAGACGATGGACGTGCTTTGGAGTGGTTTTCTGACATAACAATAATCATAATAATACATATATTGTGGAACAGAATTAACTGTATTCTGGGTCAACACATGTTTGTCTGACGTTACAAGTTTGACACTGTACAGTATGTAACCCACGCATCAGTCGAATATTCAGCCTCAAAGGACGAGAACTGGACTTTGAGTTTCCTTGAGAACACTAAGCCAGAAAGGAAAAGTGCTGTTCTTGGTTTATTGATTGGCAATGACCCTAAAGAGCAGATATCTAATGGGGTCACTTTACTCAGGTCCCAGGTCAGTGTTTTGTCGACATTTGTGATTTTGAAATGATTTTTTCTTCTTCTTTCTTTGATTATACTGAGTGAAACCAGAAACACACACAACCTCAAACCACCTGGTTGCAGATCGGTTTCTTGGTGAAGTACTCGTGAGGAAGCTCATGGAGTCTTAAGCTGACTGTCTGAACGCCCACCTCAGTTCTGAAGTCGGGGTTCTTTCCAATGTTGGAGCGGTTGGAAAGGTTGAATGGTCAGTTGGGATCACGTGATGCTCCAGGCCTGTGGAGGTAAGCGGCTTCATAAGTCTCAAGCTCTCGTCTTTCCAGCTGCGTCTTGCGTCATGGAGGTGAGCGGGTGTGAGCAGAGGAAGGAGCCGCCGTTATCGAGCCAGCCCGCATCTTCACACCCAGTCAGTCACCAGTGAGCTGCAGCTGGAACACAAAGACATAAACCGCACACACTCTGCGCTCTGATTCCCTCTGGAGGACAGCAGGCTTCTCATCCGACCTTCGGGATGGAACGAAGCCTTTCTTTCTGTGGACGTGTTAAGATGACACCCAACTTGTTCTTTTAAAGTATACTGATGCCTTTCATCCACATTCTCGTCTCTTCTGTTCAACACCAGCAATCCAATCCTCAAATCACAGGGTCGGGTTAGATGTGTTACGTTATTAATACAAATGTATTTCTCGAATGATTTTTCTGTCCTCACAAGTGTGCCGTGCACGTGCATTGATGTTTAGAATAAACAGACAAATCTGAGTATTGTGTGAATTACTATTACAGTTAAAGTATTAAACTTAGACAGGTAGGCTACAGAATGATTGCTCCATCTTCGGGGCAAATTCTTTAAAACGGTCTCAGCGATATGTGTTCTATCGAGTGTTCTACTTCTTCCGTTTAGTTGTTCTATCAAACGATCCATCTTCTCAACTCTGTTGCTGTCAATTCTCAATTCTTACAGAAACGTTCTGATTCTATATTGTCAAAGATGCTGCAGCGTGTGCATATTTATTTTAGCAACAGAAATGTCATTTCACACCATTTCTTCATCCGTTACCAACTCACTAACTTTCCCTTTCCCTCCGGCCTGTGAATGATTGAAGGCCTGGATATTTCAGTCATGTTGCAATGATTTAGTGACGGCTAAATGTCAAATGGTACCGCCTTAGACTGACTGCCCCAGACGGAGTCAGCAGACAGGCCATTCGTCAAAGTCTCTCAGCTGGACTTCAACGTTTAACTGCTGAGCTACTGAGTGTGGTCACACACGTATAGATTTATGGACGAGGTGATATCCACAGTTCAGACGTGCGGAGGCACCGCCCGATGAGATATGTCTACAACATGAGCGATTTGAGTCAATATTTAATGAGCAGATGCCAAAAGGAACTTAGTAATTGATATTTGATGTGTTTGAGCGCAGGGGATTTCTTTATGGTGAGCACCTGGGATGCTGTCTTATTTGTCGTGATGTGTATTTAAAGGCTCTGGTGTTTGAAGATTGATATGTAGAGGAGTAATTATTCAGTTGTCCACTGAGAGGAGTTTTCATGAGAGGGAAAGATAGATTTAGTTTAAATAACTGCTTGCGTTTGTTCAAATGTCATCATGGGAGTGTTTTAGGTTGTAGTTCGTGTTGGACTTGGACTCCATCGTTTGACCGCAGTGGTTCATTCCCCGTGTGAAACGAGAAGTCAACGATGATTCATTTGTCACGTACTTTTACTAACGGCACTTCCATAGCTGCTGTAACCCAAACGATCGTAGTTTTGTTGCTAAATCCAACTAAGAATTTCATCGTTTCCACACGAAAAAAGAGGAGTAACGTTTCGTAAGATGAGGAGAAGTTGCCATGACAGTAGCACGAGATGGCTCCTACAGAATGAATTGTAAGGGGGATTCCTGGATGTCTCCCTTTTGGAGGTTTGTCTTGACTCACCAGCTGGGATTAGAACTCAGGGAAGACCCTGTGGGAGGAACTCCGTCTCCTGGGAACATCACCCCCAGGAGGGAGCGGACCTCCTCTCTCCTACGTCCCTGTGGAAGTAAGGAAGTCTCAGCTGCCTTGCTGTACGTAGACACTGCAGCCCAGACCGAGATGAAAATGAGTGGATGATTTGTGAATGTCTTGGCTGCTCAGGACATTTTCTTCTTTACCTGCCACGTCTTTCATTTTGAAATACCTGCACCGGCATTCACCATGAAATATGACTTTCTTACTCATTAGGTCTTCCTTTCACTGCCTTTCATTTATATTTTGATGGAAGCTTTGTATTTAGAGAGAAAAGCAAAAGACATACAGAAGACAGATGTGTAGACTAAAACAATTTGGCTTGAACCCGTCGTTGAATAAGAGTTGCGTCTGCGCCAAAGATTACCCGGCTCATGACATCTGAGAAGGGATTTTACCTCTGACGCAGCCGTTTGGAAGCAATAAAGATATTCATGCTTTCCTTTGGAGGCTTTTCCACACATATTGAATCATAGTTGCAGGTATTTGTGGCGCGTGAATGCACGTTCACAGGTTCTCCATTCACAGGAGTGTGCTGCTTGAATACCAGAGATCTCTTCTCTGGAGGCAGGAATAGTTCCCCCGGCGCTCTGCCAGCTTCTTCTGGCCTTTAAAGCCTTTCCTTAAGTGTCCAAAGTCATTGAATCCGGACTGTTGTCACTGTGAGGCATCTTCTACTGAATACAGGACATAGTCGGCTCCAATCCCAGTGAGCTTTGCCAGAGTTCATAAACTGGTGAAAGCTTCTTTCTGTGTCACTAAACACGAAACTTTAAGAAAACGTTCAACAATTTCCTGCAGTTGTTGTTCCGGTCCAGTCTTTATTTGTGTCCAATCATATTCTATCCACGTCACTTCACTCAGTGGCTTCGTGATCTCGGCAGATTCTTCAGAGCAACTGGCTGTGAAACCAAATCAACTGCTTTCTTGTCCCCTTTGTTCACTTTCCGTGTCTCACACCCGGACAGGAAGGCTAGCACGTCAACATTTCATACAGCCTGGACTTTGTTTGGTCTGTCGGAAATATACAAATGCTCCCAAATGCATACAAAGAGAAAGTCAAAATACAAGCACTTTAGCACATGACAGACCGCGTGTCCTCGAGGATTAGCACGCGCACAGTGCGCACAGGAGCAGCAGGCCGACTCTCTTTGTGCCGCTAAGTTGACAGCGCTGTGCGTCGGCTCTTCCAGCTGGATTCCTGCACATCTCTGTTGGAACACAGCGCTTGTTTTGTGAGGCCGTGGAGATTTCGACAGCTGACAGCTTTGGTGGTTAATTATGATGCCGGGGCGCTGCTGTCACTGGCGCTGCGCTGATGAATGAATCGAGCAAGGATGCTGCTGTCCCTCCAGCTCTGAAGGGGATGATCATTGACATTCTCATTTTAATTCAGCAGGATGATGGACTGACAGAGTCATGAGACAAGCACACAACAGATACTCACACAGACACGCATACCTAGAGTTGCCTTTAGTCTAAATTTAGGGATATTTTATAAAGTTATCGTTTCTCTGCAAGATTCCCATTTTGACAGAAACCAAACAAAACGTCTTCACTTCCTTCAAGATTGTTGTGAATGTACCACGTGTCCCCAACATCTTGTCCATCAATGCATTGTAACAGCTGTCGACATGATGTCACCCTGCATTGCACACAGACACTTACTCTTGTTTTCTACTTCTCTCACACACACACACACTCTCACACACACACACACACACACACACACACACACACACACACACACTCAGTCAAATCATGTCTCGACTGGCTGTCACCCAAAATGACAGCTTACTGTAAAGCACTTTGATGTTCTGCGCCGAACCAAGATGTTTCTCTCTTCTTATCTTTTTGTTTCTGTTCTCTGGGAACACACACACTCACACACACACACACACTCACACACACAGACACACACACACACACACCAAGGCCCTCACAAGTAAGACGTTTGTGTGGCTGTGCAATTTTAATTAACAAAAAATAAAACAGGTTTGAACAAAACAGCAAGTTTAACCTCCAATAATATGCTGTCCGGCCTAATCAAGGTATAATAAAGTGACGAGCTGACAGTTTCCCCCCCGGTGTTCTCCAGTGTGTACGGCAGGTTATAATGACTGGAGCTGACACAGGTCAGTATTATATCCTCCTCCTCCTCCTCTTCACCTGCCACCAACCTTCATCCTGCCAACCTGGAGCTTCAGTCTTTGATGTATAGAGGTGCACCTCTATACACAACACATGCATGCACACTCCTATAGCTGGACCAATGGTGCTGAATGATTCATTGAATGATTCATTGAATGATTCATTGAATCCTGCTGCCCCATAGGACTCACCTGCTACGAGAGAGAGTCACATAAAGGAAGAAGTAGACAGACAAACATGCACTATATTGTGTTTTCAGAAGAAGAAACATTGTTGAATATTACTTTGGTCCAACTTTGTTAATATGCAGATATTATTTTCTGTTCCTTCTCTGTGTGGGAGACGTATCGAGGAACGTGATAACTCTGTGGGGTGCATGGAAATATGATCATGGATTTTAAATTCATGCTCGCAGAGACGAGATCGAGTGTCTCAAAATACTTTATTCAGCAAGAAACATCTGCGTGATAAAACACTTAAGCCACAACAAAAACCCTCGTTCATTTATGTATTTAATTTCTCATCGCTGAGATGGCATATTGCAGGTTCCTGTTGCCTGTTGCCATGGTTGCATGACACACGGACACAGCCATGTCCTTGTTGTTGTGGCCTCGCTTCAGCCGTTTGCTGCATGATGTGTCGTGGTTGACCAGACAGCAAGAGAGAGAGTGTGAGATGGTGATTGGAAGAGTACAATGGAGAGGGTTGGTATAGTAATTAGTGCACACTATCATAAGCGTGCAGAGGAGCTTGTGTAAGTGCTGATTTTAAAAGCATACGATGTCTTTATCGATGCATCCTTTGTGATGGAGCACTGCAGGTCTTTATGATGCATCCTCTCTGTTGTGTATAGAAAAAAACGCCACTTTTATTATTAGGTTTCAGGGCGACTCAGAGACTGAGGAACGTGTTCATCCAGACGTTTTCATTTCTTTGCACTTTACTTATCCTCTTAGCACGATACACGGGTGATTAGTATATATAGAGTTATGCCTTCCAATTATAGAAACTCAATTATAGGCAAGGCAAGGCAAGTTTATTTGTACAGAACATTTCAACAACAAGGTAATTCAAAGTGCTTCACATGAAACCATTAAAAGCATAAAGGCAAAAGTAAAGGAGATTTAAAACATACATTGAAACAATAATCGATGTCTCCCTGAGACATTACGCTGCACGCAATCAACCATACACTGCCGCCATTCTGCAATTACTCGCACACAAACCACGTCTGGAAAAGATCTCTGCCGATCTGCGTTTCATCGTGTACGCTTTGCACGAACTCGGTCCCGGAGGAAATGGCGACATATTGTGCACTTTCTAAATTTGAATCGATGTCTCCCTGAGGCTTTGACTCATAATGTATGATGAGTTATCATGAGTTCCAAAGGCTGCTTCTCTGCCTGCGATTCCCTCTGTGAAGCATTTAAAGCAGCAGATGGGGGGGGGGGGTAATGAACTTTCTCGAGCAGAAAGCAGCAGACAGAAGCTTATGAAACCAGGCGCTGGTGACCGGCTCTTATTCAAGCAGACCAGGACACACTCACAGAAAAACACTCGGAGGAGAGTCGGCTCACGATCACCCTCGATGAGCCGTTTCACTGACCGTGCAACGATCAAAAACAGAATTCAAAGCCATTACCTTGGGAGCAAATGCAGTTATGATGACATCATGGTAACCAAGGCGTTGTTAGGGTTGTCAAATGGAGGTAGATGTCTGAGTGCCAAGTTACACCATCGTCCTCAACAACTGAGGCTGCTGCAAGATCTCATCTGGGAAACGTCTTTTGATCGGAGACAGGAAAACGGATGACACAAACAGGAAGTAGGACGGGGCCTGAGAGCGACAGAAAGAGCTGTGATAGAAACAGTCGAGTAATGAAAGAACAGCGCTGCAAGGAGTGTAAAAGAAGTGGAGGATAAGAACAATGGAGAGGAGGAGGCACAGGACATGACACGGAAGGGTGAGAGATGGAGATAACGGACAGAACGGTGATGCGGATAAAAAGGTCAAATGATGAGAAGGATTCAGTGGTGCTCGAGGAATGAACACTCATAGTGGATCTCTGCAGTGTGGCCTCCTCACCCACATCTCCTTCATCCAGCCGGGATCAAAGCACCAAAAGAGCTTGTGAAACACCCAGAGGACGAGATGACACATTACTGTGGAGTCTCTTCATCTCAATCTGGCCGCCATCATGATGATTATCATAAACGCAGGCAGTGCAGTCCTGCTGCTGTTATCAAAGAAGTTCTTATTTACATCCTAATTCACACATGAAGTCACAAAGTTCCCGAGCTGTGATACGGCTCATTCAAATAGATAACGAGGCTGCAAACAAGCTGCACGCCAACCTCGCAAACACAAACGGAGAACACTGGATCTATAAATGGAATCATTTAATGTTCACGTTTGTTCATTTGATGTTCCCCCTCAAGCTCATGAGCTCACACAGAGCATCATCGCTCACTTCGATATGTGCCAGAATCATATCCACTCACAGCAGCGTCACACTGAGCTTTACTCCCCCGTTAGATGACATTCAGCCTCATACTGTCACTGCTGGTTGTATTCTCTTCTACTGCTACAGATTCACGGCACTGAAGCTCAGTACGTCTACTTTTACAACCGCGTCGCTCTGACCTTGTCAGTGGGACCATAAATCTCAGGTTGCACAACCTCACTGCCATTGTTCTCATATGCTCACATGACAGATCAGTCATTCATAGTCTGGTCTTTCATTGTCTGTGGGTCACCTTGTTTTCAGCTCAAATCCCTTCTGTTCTACCTTTGTATCTTTAGTTGAAGGTATACTGTTAGACACTCTTGTTTCTTGTTTCCTTTAGCAGAGTATCTGCTCTTCACTTTGTTCTGATGACGATGTAGTCATCTTGAATACCAGAACACAGCCTGCAAAGGTCTTGGATCTCAGCCTCTCCGAGCTGCATCAGCCGTGACGCTGGTGGCTGATTCCAATTGATTCTGGTGTTTACCGGTAAATGTTTCCTTCTTTATGTTTTAGTTACAACCACTGACAGGATGTGATGTATTTCAGAGTAAAGCGTTCGTGTTTTCTCAAGCCCGACTGAACTGCACATCTTGGAGAATATTTGATAATGTTGGAAATAACCTTTTCAGAGAACTCTTTCAGAATGAAAAGCAGGATGTGTGGAGTGCACTTCAGGACAAACGGGATATAGGAGCTCAGCATTGTGGCACAGAGTTTTGAATGCACAGAACTCAGTATTGTTGAGCTGATAATCATGGGTTTTGGTCGAGTGATGCATCGGCAGAGCGAAGCCCTCGTCCTCTTTATGGTCCAGACCTAGAAAGATCTGATTCAAAGCGAGTGGTCCGGGGTGTCAAGACAGACAGTCGGCTTTCTCTGGACTATACAACAGCAGGAAAAAGACGATTTACAAATCCCATTGAACATCTCTGTCAATGCATGGCATCGATTTAACTCAGCGATCAAGTTCAAGAAGAAGAAGTCTATTCCAGCAGTTCAGACCGTCCCGTTCACCTCGGGGTAGAACTTGCAGTTCAGCCTGATGTTGGCAGTGTTACGAATATGAAAGTGATTGTAAGGCCGGGACAGGTCGGTGTTCATCATTATTCTTTCTTTTCCCTTGTAGCCAAATGGACACCTCCACATAAGCACACGCATACAGATGGATTCAGCTCACGTCCTCTGCTAGAGCATGATGTTTTACATAGAAAGACAGGTGCGACCTGCTCCAAAGGGTGTAATTAACTAGTGTTTCTAAACGGCACAGTGTAGTCTGTCTGTCACACACACACACACACACACACACACACACACGCGTGTGAAGGCTCTATGCAGAATGCATGCCCGGGTCTGCAGCTGGTCTTCTAGAGATACTCATCTGTTGGCTTCCATCCCCACTGCACCACCAGAAAGGATGAATTGAGATTATTTCATTACATTTGTGAAAAATGAAACTTTGCTGTAAATGCAGACTTGGGGTTTCATTGCTCAGTCACGTGGGCTGCATTCATGAGCAATCAGGTGGACCTTTGTAAAGAGGACAAGACATTTAGCTGCTCAGGGCCTTCAATAATTCCGAACCTCCATGAATCCAGTTTGATCATAAATGGTATCACTTTAACGTTCAACACTAATCTTTATTGTCCGTCACAATGGAATCATTTTTCTATTAAGGTAAGATAAGATACATAGAATACAACATGAAGTCAATCAGAAACACAACATGGAGGCAACAGAGACGTTAAAGGTGCTGCGATGCACAACACAGAGTACCACAGAAGGTCTGTGTGACAAAAGAAAAGCATTCCCATCAAAAGACCACAAACAACAACAATAGTTTGTGTAGTCAGAGCCTGCAGATTCCTAAACCATGAACAAGTGCACCAACAAGCCGCACTGTTACAGTGGGAGACGTCCTTTATTCCATGAACACTGTCATCATTTAGAGTTGATCTCACATACACTGGCCCGCTGCCATACATGCTCACTACACCACTAGACCACCAGCCCGAGGATGAAAGTATCTCCAACAAGTCTCCAACCGTGTGTTGTGACCTGAAGATGTACCGGTATACCGTATATCTTCAGTAGGGTGTTGGATCGAGTCCCACAGACAATGAGAACGATAAACAATATGAACAATATGAACAATATGAACAATATGAACAATACGAACAGCCTCATCCTTCAGTGAGGATGCGCTGTGTTTGGTTACGTCTTTACTGACAACATGTAGTGAATCAAGAAGAGACCAATGTTTACCCTGAGTTGAAGTTGAGACTATCTCAGTCATGGTTTACTGTATTTAAGATCCTCTCTTCATTGTGCAAAGTGCCTCCTGGGCCCTGCACGTTGAATATGTGAGGCTGAGGGCAGACACCTTCATCATCGTTAGCTCCTCCTTGAAGAAGGGCTGGGGTGGGGTCAAACAGTGACTCAGCTGAAATGTAATAGCCTCTAATAACACAGCAGGGAACAATTGGGACAAAATGAAGAGGAGTGAAAGGAAAAAGCACAACTGGCATCGCTCAGTGTTTCCCTCCTTGTGTTTGTAGGGGAGGAGCTGAGTATGTTGGCTGAAAGTTAATCAACGGGAAATTGGATCAGTCTCCCGTCCAGCAGCAGCTATATATATATATATATATATATATATATATATATATATATATATATATATATATATATATATATATATATATGTATATATACATATACATATATGTATATATATATATATATATATATATACATATATGTATATATATATATATATATATATATATATATACATATATATATATATATATATATACATATATATATATATATATATATATATATATATATATATATGTATATGTATATATATATATATATATATATACATATACATATATATATATATATGCTAACTTAGTCATGTTTATGCTTGTAGTGTACAGTGGATTCATCAGAGCTCATATCCTGAAAAACACCAAAACAATGAGCCGAAAGAGGCTAAAATGCTGCGTGGCGCTGAGGGGAACTTCCTGTGGGTTCGTCACGGCGAGCAAAGTGTTGAGCATATAAGAATCCATTTGATCTGTTCATGTTAAAATGTTCATCATTGCACCTTTAAATACTGTATTTGTGAATACTTGGGGGTTTTATTTGTAGATATATATATATATACTGTGTATATATATATTGTTTTGTACAATATTTTGTACAATATTTTATCATATTTGTAAAGAACAGAAATCCTTCGGCACAGGCATATGAGTGTAATTTATAGTTTAATAACTACTCTAGTACATGTAGACTTGACATAGTACGTTGCCGCGGTTACGTGTCGTCTTTATTGCGTTTGGATTCCTCGGATGCTTTTTTCGAGTCTGATTTGTTGTCTGTTTCCAGGGCAACCTCCGTCCCCCAGTGACAGTAGAGGAGCGGTTCCCTCTGGACCTGCGTTCACCGCCTGTCAGCCCATCATGCTGCACTAAAACAAGCAGAAATAAGAAGAGCACGGGACCGTCAGACGTCTCTTCTACAGAGACAAGAAACAGAGAGACGAGAGCAGCGCAGCTTATAAGCGGAGAGATTCATTCACAGCGAACACAAACACGTTCCTGTGGTCTCAGCTCAGTCATTCATTTCACACTATGTGCATTTCAGAGACTGGCTCGTCTGTGGTCAAACTGCTGATATCTTTAAAGTAATGTTTTGCTTCCTGTTCTCCCTCTAATTTATCCAGTAGACAGAAGAAACTGGATGAATGTTTTCAAGCCATACATTACCTGAGGAGGTTTGTAGAGCGTGTCAGACTGCACATACACTATTGCATATACACTATCGTATGTACACTATCGTATATACACTATCGTATATACACTATCGTATATACACTGTCGTATGTACACTATCGTATGTACACTATCGTATGTACAGTATCGTATGTACACTATCGTATGTACACTATCGTATGTACACTATCGCATGTACACTATCGTATATACACTATCGTATATACACTATCGTATGTACACTATCGCATGTACACTATCGCATGTACACTATCGCATGTGCACTATCGCATATGCACTATCGTATATGCACTATCGTATGTACACTATCGCATGTGCACTATCGCATGTGCACTATCGCATGTGCACTATCGCATATGCACTATCGCATATGCACTATCGTATGTGCACTATCGCATGTGCACTATCGCATGTGCACTATCGTATGTACACTATCGCATGTACACTATCGCATGTACACTATCGCATGTACACTATCGCATGTACACTATCTCATGTACACTATCGCATGTGCACTATCGCCTGTGCACTATCGCATGTGCACTATCGCATGTGCACTATCGCATGTACACTATCGCATGTGCACTATCGCATGTGCACTATCGCATGTGCACTATCGCATGTGCACTATCGCATGTGCACTATCGCATGTGCACTATCGCATGTGCACTATCGCATGTGCACTATCGCATGTGCACTATCGCATGTGCACTATCGCATGTGCACTATCGCATGTGCACTATCGCATGTGCACTATCGTATGTGCACTATCGCATGTGCACTATCGCATGTGCACTATCGCATATGCACTATCGTATGTACACTATCGTATGTACACTATCGTAGATAGTGAAGAGAAGGGACTTCTGATCTGGGTCACACTTAACTCAGTCAGTATCACCTCACATGTTATTGGTCATCCACGAAGATGAACTCTTTCTCAGCCTCTAAGGTTAAAAAGGATCTGAACAAATAGCAGCAAGGCAGCAGGAAGATTCTAACTTCGTCTTTCAGAGCCCGTTGCAGACGCTTCCACTCTCAACATCAGAGTTTTCATTCTTCTTTATCTGGCTTTCCTCACGACAGAACCCTCTCCACGTCCCTGGTCCCTATAAACAGGAACACTTCCACGCTCACTGCTCCCCTGTGTTTGCTGCAGTCTGTTCAATTACATTATTTCATTTGGCAGGCTATACACCTGAGGGCACGCGCTGCAGATGGAGAAAGCATTGTTTTAAAGACGGGAACAGCTGGTAGAAATAACGCCTCTTGGCTCTGTGTCGGTGCCACAGAATCTGATTTTCTAATGGACATATGTTACTTGTTTCATATTCAACCTCCAAGCTTCTATTTACAGCCTTGGAGATTTGTGATGTGGCTAAACCGCATCAATTCATGGATGAAGTGCGATCCTTTGTGTGTAAAGCGTAGAAGAGCTGTTTCCAATCCAGCCATCACGCCCGTCACAGGGTTCCTCCATGTGTGAGACGCTTCTGTGCATCCATCACTAAGGGATGAGTACATGAGCTGGATGCATTACTAACAACAGATTGCATTATGATTCCATTATCCCTTGACATTTCCTTTAGGGGCAGCAAAGGCATCTCGCGCTGCAGCGCTGCACACCACGTTGTACTACCATGTAGATCCAGACCCATGTGGACCTGTGTTCAGCCGGGGCGGGATTTCTTCATCATTTCCATCAAAAAGCTGCACAAGGCATAGTGTCGTCAGAGGCAACTTCAGCTGCAGGATTATCTGGTGTAATCCGGAGAGAGCCGAGGGGAGAGGGAGAGGGGGGACACAGCGAGGAAGAGTTTGTGACTCGTGTTGTGTTGCATGGCCCAGCTCTAATTGGCTCACCTGTGCATGCTGGCTTCTCACTCACTGGCACAGTTGCATCGCACTCACACACACAAACACCTCTGTAGGCTTTTTAAACTGCCTTTCTCCAGGTACATTGTATCCTGGCAGTGTGAGAAGAAAAGTGCAAATACGTCTGCGGGGATACATTTTCTGTGCGAGATGGCAGGAGATGGAGGGCTGTGCAAACCTGTCAAGATGACAGAAGCAGGATGCACAGATCAGAGCAGCAGTGTGACACGAGAGCAAAGATGAAGCATCGTGTTCCTTTAGTGCAGACGTGTCCTACATGCCACTACAGAGAAGAAAATATAATTCTTGACTTGCTATTACCTTCAGCTGCCTTCACTGACACCTACTCCAGACTTTCTGTTGTTTTCATGCCTATTTATTCCTCTCCTCACATCTTCATTTCCACCCCTGAATGATGGATGTATTGTAACTGCTTGTTGACTGCAAATCTAATGACTCCTTCCACAGTTGCAAAACAGCAATGCATCACGATTATTAGAGCCGCCGTCTCCTCTTCTTCCACTCTTTTCCTGTTTCTTTCATTTCCACTTTGTATCTCTTCTTCAGCCCACGGCTCTTCATTGCCGTTCCTCAAAGGTTGATTCTATGCAGTGAGTCCAGAGCCAGCGGTTAATGAGTAACCCTGTTGATTTATTGTCTCTCCGTCTTCCCCTGCATCCCTTTCTAACTCTAATAACTATCTGCTGATCTCAGGATCAGCACCAACACCTGCGGATCAATATCTTACCACCGTATGTCCACACACACACACACACACACACACACACACACACACACACACACACACACACACAGAGACACTTTGCGATCAATAAAACAGATTAACCACGAATAAACCTACATTAAGCTTGAATGGGAAATCTATTGTGTCTCTGTTCACTGAATGAAGAAGGTTATTCTATGTCTTTACAGTTAATGAGAACTGACCTTTGACCTCTCATCTGAGCAATGGATGACTTAAGGTTTCGTCAGAAACTCTAGGGTCACTGAGTGCCTGGACATCCTGAGACGGATGAGACTCTCGGCGCTCTACAAGGTTCACTCCCTTTCTTGTGTCACGTTGAAGATGTATTCCAGCACCCACAGAGGGAACCAGACTCTCAGAGAGATGTAGACTAGGAAGAGCAGTTCTGGGCGAACCTCACCGAAGAAGACCACCAGGTTCCGAAGGTATCAGAGAACCAACTACCACAGAGTGAGAGATGAAAGAATGCGAGTCCAACCAACCTCGATCACCAACGAGATCCAAGATGCAGAGATGCCCAAAGAGCAACAGCTGCACTTCACGCAGCTTAACCTCCCATCGGCCGTCACAACCTCCGGTGAGAACAATACAATATCCGGATGTAAACGAGTTTGATGTTCCAATGCCAAATGAATTCAGTCAGATAATGAAATAATCTTAGACAGAAATATTAATGAAACAGATAAGGTAGGATCTCCCTTAAATGAGGGAAATTGCACGTCCATCAAAATCATCAACAAACTACAATACATCCAAAACTCAGCTGGCCGTCTGCCCCCCCCCCCCTCCCCTTTAAAGTGCTGTACAAATACAATGTATTGTTGTTGTTATTAAACATGAACTAATATAAAGGTGCTTCTCACTCTTCCCTGGTACATCTCAAACTGCTGAACGGCCTCTAAACCTTTTGAACTAAAGTGAATGTAAAAATGTCAATCGACAGATTTAATTGTATAAAATAAGACAATCCTTTATTCGTCCCACAGCGGGGACACTCACAGGATTACAGCAGCATGTAGATACTGCACACAAGAGAGGTGTTATAAATAAGTAAATAATTGTATTTGTGTCTGTGTGAATGTGGAGGTTGAGTCTCTGCACATGTTGCTGTGAGCTGCAGGTGTGCAGTCATAAGTGAGGTGTGAGGGCACTGCGTGTGTCAGTGTGTGCAGCCAATCCAGGATCGTTCCTCAAGAGACCGTCTCTATTTCCAAGAGTCTCATTAATTAGGGAGATTAACAGGCTAATAAGTGCAGATTGCTTTGCTTAATGACTCACTGCTACGCTGCAAACACTCCCAGGCCGCTGAAGCAGAGAGCGAATACTTTGCAATGCATAAATAGAACAGAGGTATCAGTTGCACTCTATGTGATCGTTTTGCTCTGTTCCACGCATTCAACTTGGCCTGTGTCAACTGGCGTTCGTCTCTGGCGTATGCATACAGTAACTCAACTGTAAAGATTCACAGACAGCAACGGGCTATGATGCAATACCCAGCTTTCTGTCCTCGCACTTCAAAAAGAGTAAACGAAGCGGATAGAGGTCACGGATCTGAAATGTATCATTTGCACAGTTTCATATAGACTGGGGACATGCCGCAGATTGTTATGGTATTCACCAGTTGCTATATCTGATTGAACACAGTGTTTGTCACTGAGCGATAACAGGAAACCGATGGAACTGGAGATGTATTATGTCTGTGATATGAAATGGAAGGTGTCTACGCTCTGGAATCTACGCTCTCTTGTGAAATCGACTTTGTTTCAGGAAGTGATATGAGAGGTATAAATAAAGAGCAACCGCTGACTTCATGAGCACCAAATCACATCATAAAGTTCCCAATGAAGCGTATCTCACTGGCTTTCATGCCACTGTGAGGACTCCTCCACGCTTCGGTCTTTGCGTCCAGCACCATGCCCTGCTGGAGTTTCTTTACATGTGCACACGGCTTTCTTTCATGATGTTCTCACACAAGGCCAGCAAAATGCTGATAGTAAAATCTTAATGCAGAAACTTGTGCTGACATGGCGGTTTCCCTCCCCTGCCAGCTCATCGTGACGACTCGGCCCCATCTCGAACTGTCTCACTCCGGCTCCCTTAGTGGACTTTGCATGCTGCATTTATGTGGCAAGGGCAACTTGAATGACGCCATTGTTATTCATACTACCGTCAGCGTAATATTCATGATTTATTTCATGACTGCATTTTTCATGCAGTCTGTTTTGCATTCAAAATGTGGTATTGTATATGTATGATGATGCATACCAGCGGAATACCTTCATGCCGTCCATTTGAGAAGTGTGCTCGATGCATGTAGAGTGGGGGTCACAGGGGTCACAGGGGTCAGGAGTCCCGGCGTCGCCCATCAGACCTCTGGAGCTTGTCCAGAAAGCTGCAGCTCGTCTGGTGTTCAATCGCCCCAAGTTCTCCCACAACTTCCCTTCTCCGTTCTCTCCACTGGCTCCTGTAAGAGCATCCAGTGTGAGACTCTGGTGCTAGCCTACAGGGCAGTGAAAGGAACAGCTCCTTCCTATCTCCAGGCTGTGGTCAAGCCCTACACCCCCGCCCGACCTCTTCACCCTGCTGCCTCGGGGCGATCGGTCGCCCGTCGCTCAGAGGTCCCTACGGAATGAACTCCCCACTGACGTCAGGACAGCAGAGTCGCTGCCCATCTTTCATCAGGCTGAAAACTCACCTCTTCAAGAAGTCCTTAAATAATATAAAGCTTAGCACTTACTTAGCATTTATTGCATTTATTGTATTCGTACTAGTTTGTTTCTGGACTTCTGCTCTGGTTGATGCTCTTAGATGCTTGTTTAAAGGAGATGCACTTCAGACTTCTGGTGACCAGTAGTTCTCTTGAATACCGATGTTGAATACACTTGTTGTAAGTCGCTTTGGATAAAAGCGTCTGCTAAATGACCCTAATGTAATGTCATTGAGCATATCAAATGAAGAGGGAATTAAGGGAGGTGTCTCTTTGATCCGTCTGACAGCACTTGTTCCTTTAAAGACCATGGCCCATCAAACCTGCATCATCTTCCATGGACAACATTCCCTCTGTTGGCTTTGTTTGAGGAAACCGAAGTCATTTTTCATTTTCTGGTGACTGAGGGGGATGAGATGGATGGATAGAGTACAACAGAAAGCAGCTTCTGACCCTGAGGGTGTACGGCTGCTGGAGGATGGAGGCAGTTTAATCAGACATCAGAGCACGAGAAACACATTTATAAATGAAATACTCGATGAAATATAGCGCCAAAATCCGCCCACAATAAAGATTGTGTCTTTGGCCAAAGATAAATACTGCCTTCATACACAGCTTTTGTCCAAGGAGAAATTTGGTTTTTACTCAATTAGCATGTATTTGTAGCCATGTTAGCAGAAGGGCTGTGGATGCAATGCTGGTCTGTTGGTCGGTTGGTCGTTCTACCGCTTTGGTTCAGATTTAAATATCTTACCAATATTGGATGGCTGGAACTTTTAAACAGAAATGAATAGTTCCAAGATGAACCCGAATGACTTTGGTGATCATCTGCCTCTTACATTGTGGTTTTGAGTGAAATGCCTCTACAGCTGTCATTGCCATGAAACTTGTTAAAGACATTCATTCAGGTAAGAACTGCCAGATGTTCAAACTAAGATGGTGAACCTGGCAAACATACTTGCGAAGCATCAGCTCATTATCATTATTATTGTGAGCATGTTAGCATTAGCATGGCTGTAGACCAAAACCTTTTAGACTTTGAGACAACAATGAAGGGGAAACAACAGTGGAGCGTTTGGAGCTGTTAATAAATGATTGCCCCTCATTCACTTCCTCCTTCAGCCTTTCCACTCTTTCATAATGTACTGCTGGTTATTTGAGTATGTATACCTTTTCTCTGCGCTATAGTTCAGGCCACAATATTGTTTTGCCCAAACAAATATAGATGGAAAAGACAAGTTGAGAGGTTTTACGTAACCATTCAATAAACAGAATGTCTATTTATGTTTCCCTTTAGTTAAGGGTTGTACATACGTGTTGGTTTCATGATGAGCAGCTTGTAAATGCTAAAGCAAAAGTGGGAAAACAGTCAGAGTAGAGCATCTGGCTGTGCTGTTAGAAAGGAAAAGGTGCTCTTCCTCTGTGAAGAACCCAACGACTCTACTCCTGCTCTGTCATGCAAATGCACCAGAAGAGAGATTGATTTAGGAAGAGAGAGACAGAGGGTGACGGACAGGTTGATAGGTCAGCATGAGGAGTATGAGATTGATTGCAGATGGTGTGTGAAGATGGAGTCTCTTGCATCTCTGTTGGGAAGAGAGGAGAGGTATGGAGAACCTGAAGAAATAAAAGGGCGCGGTCATTGATTCGGGAATGGATTATCCACGTCATCCTTTTGACTTCCCTTCTCAGCGCTGAAACAGAATCCTTTTTGGACTTCTATCATTTAATCAAATGCTTGCATGTAAATAGCATGATGTATGTCACTCTTTGCTTAAAGGTATGGACATTGATGGTGAAATCTATTACGGATCCCTTTATCTGTCCCGGGCAGGACTCTGCCAGTCAACAGCAAGACAGAGGTGGTTGTGTGTGTTTTATTCACTTGTTGTGTACATCTGGCATGCTGATAGCCTGAAGCCCTTTTAACGGTGTTTGTCTGGACAGCTGTGTGTGTGTTGTGGTTGTCTGTAAGAAAAGCAGCTGGAGGTTTTGGTGGTGTAATAAGAACAAACAATAAAAACAACATGAAGAATAAAAAGAATGCTTAATGTCCAGAGAGTATAGACCAGGACGATGTCTGTTCATGTGAAGTATAGAGATGTGAAAACATGAATGTAAGGAGTGACTCCATGTAATGCACAGACATGAAACTGGTGTTGATCTTCTCACATGAGGTTGAAGATTGATAAGATATATTCCAAAAGTGGAACTATTCCTTGAATGCTGGTACTTTGTTGCACACATTAGTCACATATATGTGTGTTTGTGTGCCTTCTGTGCAAAATAGTGTTCCTCAGGATGTTGCGTCTCAAGATTTTGATACATAACACTGAGCAAGTTGAAAGTTTCTGCAAAAAGGAAATGAGGAGGAAGATGATGGACGCAGAAGATCCGGTTTAAGTGGGCCGAGGTTCAAACTGCAGGATGTGTGAGAACACCAGAGGGAAAGGTGGTGGAGAATAAAAAGAGAGGAGAGGTGTGGGCCGAGTGACGTTGTCAATCAAATGTCCATGGATTCATCAGACAGATCAGCAAATCTATACCTCAAATGAAAATGACCTCAAGTCCCCCAGAAGACGACATACTGTCTGTCCAAGTAACAGCGAATCCCTTTCAGGTTTAAAACCTCTCATGGGGATTCACCGCAACATACTGCACCAACATGAAATACTTCCCAATCTGGCCCGTCTTCATTTATCACTTCCGCCTACTGAGCACTCTTGAGACCTGCTAGAACCAGTTCTGACATGTGTGAGGGAGGCAGAGAAGACGGGGGTTTGGAAGGTCAGACAGCAGAAGGACTTAAAGATTCATGGAATGAAGCTCAGTTCACGTTTTGTTTTAACGAGTGGTAATGTCTGATCTGAGCAGCAAGGTCTTCAAACTCAGGTATAGCGATGCTCTTTTGATCTCAGATACATAAGTTCAACTCGATTAACACAGTGCTGATGATGAAGAAAACATGCATTTATCTCTCCTTTGCTGCCCCTGAGGCCTCACAGACCTGAGGTACAGCTCTACACGAGTGCATTTCCATTTTCAAGGTTGTCCGATGGGCTCTGCTTCAGATCTGCAGCACAGGAGAAAACCACCATGCGTGAGGCTGTGACCCGCTGACACAGCAAGCCATAAACACTCACTGGTCACACCCTGGCACAATGTGTTCTGCTTCATCATTCAGCTTTCAGGGGGTGAATACGTGTTGGGCAGGCAGAGAGAGGAATGATGTGGGTTTCTGGTGAATCTGACACTGATTGGATTGGGGGGTCTCTGGTGAGCTGTGTTTTCCTGGACACACATGAATAAATACTTTTACAGATAGAAGATGTCGGTAACAGCTGAGGCAGCTCACCCGTCTTCGTAGATGGACCAGAGTTCTTGCTCATACCTGGTGCATTCACTGCTGGTGCTCCGGTGATTCTTGTTGGAAGGTGCAGACGTTGCACGATGAATGGATCAATGAAACGGGCATTTCATTTCATGCAACCACGCAGTTTGTTCCTAACCCGTTAGACTTCAGTTATTTAGGAGAGCAACCAGCATACTGAAGCCTCGTGTCTCTGCTTTGATTGGGATCTTGGTCACATTAGTGTGTTCACTGTAAAGTCTCACTTTGTCATTCTGCTGGGAAGCAGCTCAGCAATGTTCGTTGATTCTGTTTTGAGTCTCATTTACAAAAGATTCTCACAAGTTTGAAACTTTGTGCATAGAGTCAAATCCAAACTCTTGGGAAATCAAATGAATTAGCAAAGTGCTCTGCACACTGTCAGCACCGAGTACTCAACACATCGGGTTGTTCTAGAAGCACAGGCTGCACCAACCAATCAACAAGGACGCATTTCACAAACTCCAGCAACGATCACAGAAAGGGTTTATTGAAAGTCCTTAAATAATATAAAGTATAGAATACAATACAAGTGAGTGCTTTTTATTTAGACAATCAGTTCAACAAG
>NC_136644.1:1188766-1198766 GCF_949748355.1 Melanostigma gelatinosum
GCTTCCATGACTTGCAGAGGATCTTCTGGAAGGCTCTGCGGAAGTCCTGGTTGAAGATGGTGTAGATGACGGGGTTCAGCGAACTGTTGCAGTAACCGATCCAGAAAAAGAACTTGAACAGCGTCTCTGGGATCTGGCACGGCTCCCGGCAGATCCCATACAGGCTGTAGGAGAAGAAGAAAGGGAACCAGCAGACGACGAAGACCCCCATGACGACGGCGAGGACGAAGGTGAAGCGCTTCTCTCGAGCGGCGGAGACTTTGTTCCTGTTGACGGTGCTCCGGCGTTTGCGGCGGGACGAGAACAGCTCCATGGACTTGGAGCTGGCACGCGACTTCCTGCTGGAGTATTTAGAGGCGGAGCTGCTCTTCCGGCTGCACTTCCGGTCTTTTCTGTCGTCACGTTGATGTTTGGAGGAAATGGAACCTTTCTTGGGTTTCTCGTCTGACGAGCTGCTGTCCTCGAAGTCGTCCTCGTGGTCTGGATGTTTGGGCTTGTTCGGTAGGGGGGACCGAACTGCCTGCTCCTGGCAGTGTCCGTTCCCACGTTCCTGGTCTTTCATGCTCCCGTCCCTGCTGGACTTCAGCGACCCTCCTCGGCCAGGTTCGGCTTGGTCCATCCCATTCTCCAGCGGCGAGTCCACGTCCCTCTTCTTCTCTGACATTGTTCTGGTCCTGGTCTTTGCCACTTGGTAGATGCGAATATAGACCAGGATCATGATGACACAGGGGACAAAGAAAGAGCCGAGACTGGAGTAGAGGATGTACCAGGTCTCATCATTCAGGATACACTGAGGACTGTCCTCGTTGCTGCTCCTGTCCATTGATATCAGCGGTGGGAACGAGATGACGGCTGAGATCAACCACACCACCACAATCATCCCTTTAACTCTTTTAGGCGTTCTCTTTAAGTTGTACTCGACCGCCTGTGTCACTGACCAGTACCTGTCCAGACTAATAGCACACAGGTGAACAATAGAAGAGGTGCAGAATAAAACGTCCAGAGCCAGGTAGATGTCACACCAGATCTTTCCAAAGAACCAGTAGCCCATGAGTTCATTAGCCAGAGAAAAGGGCATGACCAGGGTGGCCACCAGTATGTCTGCACTGGCCAGGGAGACGAGGAAGAGATTCTGGGGCGGCTTCAGAGCTCTGCTGGTTAAAACGGCGATAACAACCAACACGTTCCCGACGATTGTAAACAGAATGAGAAAGCTGACAAGTCCGGCCAGACCCCAGATAGACAGCTGGCTGTACTTGCTCTGCGAGGTGAAATTAGAGGAGATATTTTCTGCAGCCATCCCGTCCTCCAGGCTGGAGCTATTCAAAAAATCCATTTTGAGTATTTCTTTAACATATGATTTTATTTAAAAATAAAATGTGTGGAAATAATCTGTAGAAATATCCCATTAAGACCTCAGCGCATATTTCACTATACTGCTGACGGCATGTTTTGTTCTCCTCACCTGCGATCCTCCACCTCCTGAATGCAGCTCTCTCCTCGGAGCAAAAATAAAAAGAGAGCGAGAGACGGAGACGGACTATGCAGAGTCTTTCAGAGCTCAAAGAGCGTGCAGGATGCTCCGCAGCAGAATTCCCGTAGTTGGAGCGCGGACTCCCTCCTCAGCGCGTCCTCTCCCATCCCGACTGCGCCCGCATCTCTCCACCTCCGCGTCCCCGCTGCGTCCTGAGAGAGGTTTGGAACAACCACGTGTCTTTCTTTTTCTTTTTTTACATTAGAAAAATACTAGCAGGGACTTGCTCCGGAGAGAAGGAGGCGATGAGATGATAGCGACATATTCTGTGATTCAAGAGTTGTGACAGTTGATCAGTGATTTAGGAATATTTAATACGGTCAGCGTGCTGCTGCTGGGAGCAGCGCGTGTTTCATGTGGGTCCAGTTTGTCTGCATTGACAGCTGATCAGTGACTCTCTCCCTCCTTCCTGCTCTGACTTTTGAAGGTCTGTTTCAGTAGCCTACGGAAAGCGTGCTTGCGTCCATTTCAATGGACGGAGTCAGGAGCTCTTATTAATAAGGGGAGGTCACATGTCAGAAGCAGGCTGGAGGTCAGTATTGTGACAGCCAGCCCCGGTGAGACAACCCTCACACCGTAAATGTATGAACAGCGTAAGATAAGCAATCTGCAGCCACCAGGTGAATATGTATTGTAACATGGGCCCGTGTGAGTGTGCAGTGGGAAGGTGTATCATGTCCCTGGCCCATGTGTGTCTGTTCCGGTAATTGTGCTGATAGGAAGATTACATGGTGCAGTTGTCAGGTTCTGCTGGAGCTCAGAAGCGCTCCGTTAAAGGCATCATAAATGATCTGGATGGAAAGCATGTGAATGCATACATGCTGTATGATTAACACCTTAATGTTAGTCACATGGCAGGGCTTTATCAGGCAATAGAGGGCTGACTCGTCCATCACTATGACATCCGGGCCATCTTGTCTGGATTCATGTGTTTTTATTTCCCATGAGGGCAGAAGTGGATGCTTGCCACACAAAGTTGTTGGGCTCACGTGTTCTTTCTCTCGGCTCCCTGCAGCCCCTCTCATCGTGGTCGTGCTGCCACATGGAGACCGGCTGCGTCTCCTTTGGCGACCAGCCTGCTATTTAGTTCCTGGACCAGTGCGTTTATTGACCAGTCTCCCAGCTAAGTACCTGTCATTAATCACAGAGCGGCTCAGCCAAACTGAATTAAAGAGCAGCCACGCCCGCAAGAAATGCTCAAGTCCCAATTGATCCTCATCGAGGCTATGAGGCGGGAGAAGGAGGGTCCGTGGTCCATGGAGACCCCATCCCCGAAACACTCTGCTCCTTCTCATGCTGCCTGTTTCAATTGAAGTAGAGTGATGCTGTAGGTTAGTGTGGATGCACTCTAAGCTGATTTTGAACAGACAGACAAGCCTTATTATGGTCATTAAGTCATGTCCCAGGGCAACAGCCCTGTCTGTATAATTGGGGCACCAGTGAGCGATCTCAGACATTACCAAGCCCTTTCCTTGTTCCCAGCATTGTGCTCTGCGTGCTCAGAGGGAATACGTTGGCTCTTTCTGCTACAGAACAAGCCAGAAGCGTCAAGAAGACTGTTTTCATGACTTTTATCTTTTTAAATCGAGGCTTTGTGCGGTTGTTGTGTTTTTGCTCCTTCATTAAAGCTCGTTACATACGGTCCTCCTTTCTGTGTCCTTTCATTGGTTGTTACTCTGGTTCAGTTACTTCAGTTGCACGACTCGGGCGCCTTGTTTGCTCCATATAATAGAGTGCTTGTTGGTTTGCTACACTGCAGCATTTGTGATGAATTCTTAAAATGGAGTTACAGAGATTTCTATTAAATCGGGGAAGAGAAGAAGCAACTTGAGCCAAATGAGATTCAGCTAATAGAGCTTCCAAAACGTAATGACTGATGTGATTTAACATGATAAGCATTTTGTGGCCTGATGAAATCCAACACAGCGGTTATACGCTTCAACCAGCTCCTCACAGCAGCTACAGGCATAAAGCCACAGGCGTCCATCTCCTGCTTATGAACTTTACGTGTTCATAATGTGCATGAATGCACAACATGAGCACAGAATACAAAGTCAAGCACATACGAACAAATCCTGTTCCCCAAAGGAGCGAAAGCTGCTCCCGATAACGGCCCCCTCGTGATGGGCAGTGCTTTCCATATAGGCCCCCTCATGAAGGGAGCTATGGCAGCTGTTGACAGTGACAAATGGCATTGTTACCTCGGCAGACGACTACAGAGCCAGAAACAAATAGTTGAGGGCAGTTCTCTCTGCTGGCATCACCTCACACAGCAGGGCCTTCGCTGACAAATCACCGTGTCGGAAAAACTGGAGAATAAGATGGAGGACTTATTTTTGGGACTGCTTTGAAATGCAGATTTTCAATTTTAATCTTAATCTTAATCCTAAAACATCACAATGAAAAATAAAGTTGGTGCAATAATTCTATTCTTATAAAATCATCATGCATATCTCCAATTGATCCGAACCATTCTACCGCGCGTGCGTGTGTGTGCGTGCGTGCGTGCGTGCGTGCGTGCGTGCGTGCGTGCGTGCGTGCGTGCGTGCGTGCGTGCGTGTGTGTGTGCGGGCTCGTCAGAGCTACAAGAAGACAGAGTGATTGAAGAAAGCCAGTGGGAGCTGCATCGTAAGTCAGAGCTATATTTTGCAGCATCGTCTTTTTCACCGGCACGCTGCCTCCAGAGACGTGCACGGTGAACTCGGCATCGTCGTCCCCGTGTAGCAGGCGGCCGGATGCATTCTAAGAAAAAGAGAAAAGAGATTTCTCAGCTTTTCTGGTTTAGTTTTGGAAAGAACGACATGTGGGTTGCATTTCAATTGTGGCTTTTGCGCTCAATATAACATTCAAATGATCGTTAATTGATCTGCACAATGACGTGCACATTCTGGGACGACAGCTTAATTATTCAGGGTTCCAACCGTGTGAATGTTGAAAGTCTCTCAATAATTGATCAACTTCTGGTCGTGAAAATCTGTTTACAAGAGAACATGTTCACCCCAACTTTACCAAGAACAATTTGATCTTTTGCTGAGATTTCTCTTTCACACAGTAAAAGATTTGTTTTTATTTCAATCTTTCAAAAGATGTTTTCTTCACATTTATTCCACGCGTGTTGTTGATCAATAGGAGTCGATGCAGAACTCCCTTTGCTCTTTGACATTTCATATGAATCTGCACACAGCTGCTGAAAGTGAAACTCATTTTGAGAATCTCTTTGTTAATAGTTGCTCATGGTTGCTTTTTAGTGCAACAATAATACAAGAAAGAAGTGTCAGAAACTCCATCTTTGATGAACAAATATGCTTAACAGTAACTTTCAGCCTGATGGAAGGCTTGTATATCTGCTGTAGCCCAACATGCTGTTGCAGTGCAGAGACACAGGTCTTCAGATTAGACAACTGTCCCAAGAAAGGTTGACTGTCCAATTATAATCGCTGCCTTGCTTGAGTGGCTGTGCACTGTCTGGCCTCGCAAAGTCATTACTGTCCATCTGAGTGACAGTTGGGCCAAACTGGCAGATCTGCAGGCAACTGGAGCCCGAGGCGCAGCAGCAATGTGTTAAAAACACCGACCCACGAGTGATGCACAATGATCTGCACACCAGAGAGAGGACCGAGGGATCTATACGAGTCAAATGACAGGAGAGACGATGCGTTGACGATGAGCAGTAGTTACTGGTTCTGGGTTGCCAATGGAATCAACACCCAGAGAGAAGTGCATGGCACTGCGCTGAACTGAATCTGGGATGTTTGACTCGTGTGAGTCAATGCCCCTCAACGTTAGGCCAGAAGAACAACTGTGTGACAAAGAATGAAATCAAGTCAAGACCTCCAGCTGTAAACCTTCAGACGTCCCCTCGTCCCCCACAGAGCTCAGCAGAGACAAACCTGCCGAATGGGGGTTTTATTGGATCCAATCAAACATGGAACCAGACTGTACATGCAATGCAACATCCGCAGATAAACCCACCGAAGCCTTTTGCATCACAGCACCTCCTCCTCTCATGCCCGGGTCGATGGATAATTCAACAGCCTCTGGGAACACAAGGCATCTTTTTCAAGGGCTGTGAGTTTCTTCAAGATGGCTGCCGCTTCAGCATGATCCCACCGCTGATGCCTCCGCTCTCAGAGAGCTCAGCCTGCGGAGCTGAAACCCGTAACAGCCCGGTGAGGCAAGGGAAGCAGAGTCGTGAAGCTGAGAGAGAGAAAGGAAGTAGAAGGGCAAATCAAACGGGGCAAGAGACGGAGGAACAATGTGGAACAAATGAAGTGAGCTGAAGAGCAAATAACTTGGGTTGCCTAATCCCTCCATCAGATCTTAAAGGGTGGCGGTAACTTTTCATAAGCAGTTAATTAGCAGTAAAGATGAAAGGTAATATTTACTGAGTGGAAAATGGTATTCCACTTCAAGTCCTCATAGGATTCATTGTATCTGGTAGTTTCCTTCTTTTGTTCTTTGGATTTGGTCAAACACGCCTGCATGTGTACGTGTACTGAACATGTAAGTATGTTTCCAATCGACTGCTACATGGGGACCCAAGTTATTTCCTTGTGTTAAAAAGCCTTTTCATTTGTGATGATTCAAGGAAATCAAAACTCTTCGTCGTTGTGTTCGTGAACAAAACACTGAATTCATCCAAGATGAACCCAGATTTATGAAGTGATGGGTTTTATCTGCAGATAGAATTTTTCATTTTCTGAACAACGTATTCTTTAGCTTCCACCTGTCATTTACAAGTCACGCACAACAATTATAAACTCTGTGATTGGATACCCTGGGAGTCAGGTTTTCATGTATTCAGGCTTAACTTTCACTTTTCAGAGAGCTTAATATCATCTCATGCAGTTTTTCATCTCTTGTGCTGATGATTCATCCGGGAGAGTTTCATGCCGAACCAAGACTTAGAAATGCAACAATGTTCATGGAAAAACAAGACTTTTCCTTCTTGAGCTCCTCCCACTTTGCAGCTCAATGAAAGCTGAGCAACACAACCCTCTGACCAACATCAAGCCCAACACGTGGCTTGTAGACGGTGTTCGGAGGCTTCGATGCTGAGGTGATGAGTTCATGTTGGCATCAGCATTGGAAGCTTGAAGCAGAGATGTGCGTCTCCTTTGAAGCAGTAATGGAGGTGACCTCAGAGGATATCACAGTCTTAACCAATCACACCTGTTTTACTGCTGAAATAAAACAACAGAAGCAAGTCGTACTGCATCTGAATTAATAACACAATAGACAGCAGCTCCATTGTTACGCTTCAGTCATCAGTACGCCGACATCTGACACGCACACGTCATGCAGCGGGTGAGGTGAAGCGGTTGCAGGGTGTGGACGTCTCTCTCTTCGATGGGATGTGAGTTTCTCTCCAATAAGATGTCACAAACACTGTGACCTGTATGAAACCCTCTCTGACATTCACCTCATCTCTACTGGTCCCTTTCTATTCAGCCACTTCTGACAAATATCAATTCTCGACCCCAAAATAAAGGCCGATCTGCACCACGTGGCCCTTCACAGCCAACGTCGCTGAGAAGGTGGTTGCTAAGCAGCTACCAGCTGTATTAACATCATATGAAGCACAATATTAAGCTCTCGTCGGTCTCTTGATGCACTGTGATGCAGGAGTGAGTTCTGACTTGTCTCTGTCGGGTCAAAGTGCAGCTTCTGACTGCAGTGTCCTCGTCCTCGTCAGCCTGCGGCGCTTCTCCTCGCGGTGCGTCTCAGTGCTTCTTCATCTGAAACGCTGTGGTGTTCCTCAGGGTTCTGTCCTCGGCCCGGTTATGTTTGCCTTGTGAGGACACACGCTGCGATCACTGCTGTGATATTCAGTGACACATTTCTTTTAGCCTCAAAATGAGCAAAATGATCTGTTAAAGCCTTTGTTGTTGTTCTTCTGTTAGAGTAGGTGTGACTTTGGACCGGGCTCTGACTCGTAATGTGAAGCGTTTGATGTTTTACCTTGAAGGTATCAGTGACCGATACCCTCGTTCTGCCTCTGCACAGCATCCCTCGGGCTTCAACACGCGGTCCAAAATGCTGCTGCTGAGATGTTGATTTTTCTCTTTCTTGAATAATTCATTTGGCTTTATTCGTTGTAAAGACTGATGGAGCATTAACAAAGATTGCTGCTTCGTCCTCTGGCAGACTTTTTCAACTTTGACCTGCAAACAAATAACAGAAGCAACGAAGCGATTTCTATTCTAGTCGTGTGCCGTCACCCTGTTTTACATACGTGTTACATTATGAAACTACAAGCTGCATCATTGCTTTCACAGAAGCTCTGCTCATTAACTCTTTATTACTTACATCAGACACATATTCCCTCCTTTCTTCAGAGTGCAGCGCAGATGTGACTTCAGTTCTGTCTTATAGCCTCGTCCTCTTTGGACTGAAACGTTAATGAGGAAGAAGGCGGCGAAAGTGAAGGTCCACTCCAGCAGGTCATCATTCCCTGTGATGTCTTGAATATGTTTAAGTTTGATGAGGACTGGAGAAATGATTCTGGCACGCTGCGCTTTGTTGTTATTTCTCTGATATCGTACAACACGCTCATTGCACGATGAAACCATCTCGTCCTTCCTTGTCTGTCCCTTTTTTTCTGGCCGGCCATGTTGGACGACTGTAACATCGTCCAAGCTGTGACAGTGAGGGACCAGTTGTGTTTCAGTGTGTTTGTGCACTGTTCTCCACTAACCTTGCCTTTATCCCAGTCTCACAGGAAACATGGTTTATTCAGTAGAAGATCAAAGCAGTTGAATCTCCTTTCAGTTTGTAAAACGCTCCCTATCTGCCGACTGTCGGCTTCTGAGCCTTTAAGTCTGCGCCGTGGCCCGGCGGTGACGGGCAGCCGATCTGAATACAGGCTTTGCCTTCGTGCTGTCGGGGGGGTTCTTCATCTCAGCATCCTTTGCCCATCGTGCCTCCTGCCTTTCACCGTGAATAATGAACGCTGTATGCATGTGTATGTACATGTGCGCCTGCGTACCAGAGTGAGCGAGGCAAGTGTTAGACAGCTTGTGTCAAAGCTAATTCCTGTTGGTTTCATCATTTCTGGGGGACTTTCTACTTCAATTACCCTCGACAGTATGTTTCTCCATATTTGGATTTCTTTCTGTGTGTTTGTATGTTTGTGTTTCTGTGTTTCTGTGTGTTTCTGTGTGTTTCTGTGTGTTTCTGTGTTTGTGTGTGTGTGTGTTTCTGTTTCTGTGTGTTTCTGTGTTTCTGTGTTTCTATTTCTGTGTTTCTGTGTTTGTGTGTTTCTGTGTGTTTGTGTGTGTTTGTGTGTGTTTGTGTGTGTTTCTGTGTTTGTGTGTTTGTGTGTTTCTGTGTGTGTTTGTGTGTTTGTGTGTGTTTGTGTGTGTTTGTGTGTGTTTGTGTGTGTTTGTGTGTTTGTGTGTGTCTGTGTGTTTCTGTGTGTTTCTGTGTGTTTCTGTGTTTCTGTGTTTGTGTGTTTCTGTGTGTGTTTGTGTGTTTCTGTGTGTTTGTGTGTTTCTGTGTGTGTCTGTGTGTTTCTGTGTGTTTCTGTGTTTGTGTGTTTCTGTGTGTGTTTCTGTGTTTCTGTGTGTTTGTGTGTTTCTGTGTGTGTCTGTGTGTTTCTGTGTGTTTCTGTGTGTTTCTGTGTTTCTGTGTTTGTGTGTGTCTGTGTGTGTTTGTGTGTGTCTGTGTGTTTCTGTGTGTTTGTGTGTTTCTGTGTTTCTGTGTTTGTGTGTTTCTGTGTGTGTTTGTGTGTTTCTGTGTGTTTGTGTGTTTCTGTTTCTGTGTGTTTGTGTGTTTCTGTGTTTGTGTGTTTCTGTGTGTGTTTGTGTGTGTCTGTGTGTTTCTGTGTGTTTGTGTGTTTCTGTGTTTCTGTGTTTGTGTGTTTCTGTGTGTGTTTGTGTGTGTCTGTGTGTTTCTGTGTGTTTGTGTGTTTCTGTTTCTGTGTGTTTGTGTGTTTGTGTGTTTCTGTGTGTTTCTGTGTTTCTGTGTTTGTGTGTTTCTGTGTGTGTTTGTGTGTGTTTGTGTGTTTCTGTGTGTTTCTGTGTTTCTGTTTCTGTGTGTTTCTGTGTTTCTGTGTTTGTGTGTGTTTGTGTGTGTCCATGATTAGTTGGGCCTGACTGGATTCAGTTCTGCTGAGCTCAGTGTGATGACAGGAGAATTGGAAGGTTTAGACAAAACGGTATTACAAGTATTACAATGCTGCTGCACTGTGACACTTGTTATGTTTGTAAGTGGGAACAACAGCAGATAATGTCATGAGAAGTTGAATCTCCCTTTGTCCCCATCCCGCACCTCTTACCCTTCATTCCTCTTTCTTCCTCTGCAGGCTTTCCATTCATCAAACAGCAGCTCTAAACGTTTCTCTCTGCTCTCTGATCTTGATTTGTCATCATGTGGAGTCATTTGAAACAATTCAGCAGCTAAAGTTTGTACCTGTGAGTCATGACGAGCTGGAGATTTCATTTTAACATTTGAATGATTTCTGTT
>NC_136644.1:1203766-1208766 GCF_949748355.1 Melanostigma gelatinosum
TCCTCTGAATAACTTCCCCACGACGTTTAAAGATCAACAACTCATTTTGGATGTCAACTTTTATCTTTACTTACAGTTTGTTTTCTTAATAAATGAGCAGTGCAGTTTCTCTGATTTTATAACTTCCAGTGGAATCATACGGGATTTGCAGATTTGGTTTCCTGTAAACAGAGTGAGTGTCGGTCTGTCTCTGTCTCTGCAGGTGCAACCATGCGGTTGCACACTGGTGGGCGTGTGCTCGGCCGCATGCGTCGGTCGATGTGTTAACAGTCAATAGCAGCTCCGTATCAGCCGAGCTGTGAGTTCCCTCTCCTTTGTGGGCCTGTTTTCATGTTGTTTTTCTCAGAAGGAAATGCAATATTGCCGATGCCTGCGGCTGCGAGGCTTCTAATGTAGTTACTATTGTCTTTTCTCCAACATCCACCCACATCTCTGCACCTCTTCATCTCGTTCTGTCCTGGTTAATTCTCGTCTCTCAGGTTTCTCTCCTCTTGACACGATTAAAGAAGAAACACTCGTATCGTTTTTTTTTTCTGGCTTCCACACTCAATTTCTCCAACCCTTATTTCACTCACTATATTGGGTGAGGTTACTTTCAGACGAATGTTTGCTGTTGTTGATACATAACTGTTTTTCATTCAGCCAAAGGTCCGGCTGCTCATCAGAGGGAAATAGCAACGACGACGGCTGAAAGCACGATGAAGGTTTTTTTAAAAGGGGTCGGGTGGAGGTTGTTTTCTGAGTGATGAAGAGGGGAGAGGGGAGAGAGAGATTAGGGCTCAATGTGTTTATAACGTCGCCATCAGACTCCCTCCCTCCCCTAGCGGTCCCTGTCAATCACAGAGTAGTCCATCAACCTTTGCTGTAATGCTTAATGCAGACGAACACCAGCCACCACACACGTGGCCATCGCTGTCCACTCCATCCTCATCAGACACACACACATGCACACAAGCCCGTAAATCACGGGCTTAACCTGCTCCAGCAGAAACACTGGCTCAGGACGAGCTGCTTCCACGCTCTGTCTGCGTCCCGATCTGTTCATTTCTAGCCTGAGCTCACCTGAGTAGCACGCACACACACACGCACACACACACACACACACACACAGATATACACCTCAGCGGCTTGCATTACCACATCTGCCCCTCTGGTCCTACGGTATGGACCACCAGAGCGAGTGATAAGCCGGGATGAGAGAAGACAGGACTTAATGGAAAGGAAAGAAGCATCCAGACACGGACAACATTTGCATATTTCTATTCCTTCCTTATCCGTCGGTTGTTATCAATGGGTATAGATCACCAGAGCATATGATGGGGGAAGTCAGACAGTGAGGGAGGAAGAGGTGGAGGGATTGGCTGACAGGCGGAGTCAATCAAAATGAAAGGTAATCCCGATAAGGTCTCGCACAGAAATAGAGACACCAGAGCAAGTGAATCAGCTCCAATGCAGAGATGGTGAGGGAATTGAGAAAGTAGATCATCCTTCTCCCAGTAGCAGCCTGTGGAATAGAGAGACAGAGAAAGAGGGTCCTCTGGAGCTCCGGAGGTGGAGATGGACTTTAACATCAAGTTATGTCGAGATGTGAGAGGTGGAATTTAGGCAGAAACGATTGAGAGGCATATTGGATGCAAGAGGAATGGACTGAAACTCTTATCCCACTTCTATTTACGAGCTTGAGAGAAAGTGATGCAGTGAAGGACAGAGAAGACATTTGAACGTGTCAGGGTTTAGAATCTCAGGGTGTGTGTGCGTGTGTGTGTGTGTGTGTGTGTGTGTGTGCGTGCGTGTGTGTGTGCGTGCGTGCGTGCGTGCGTGTGTGTGTGTGTGCGTGCGTGCGTGCGTGTGTGTGTGTGTCTAACAGCCCTTTTGTCGAGGTAACTTTTCCATGTTGTTGCCTGTTATTGAGGAGCAAGCGCAGCCTCAGGCTCTCTCCATGGTGCTGAATCAGATGCACTCTGTTTCTAATGTCTACGACACGAGAGATCGACGACAGACAGTTCGAAGTTAAATCATTCTTGTGATCCATCGATTCTGATGATCACTGAAAAGAAAACACCTCTGAGGAGTATGAATATCTTTTGGAAGAATGATATTCATACCTTCAGTAGAGTTCCAGAGACTTGTAATAAAACATCCTTCGGAGTGATTTATTAAGAGTTTTAACAGAGAAAAGCTCATCTTATCTGCTTCGTCAGGACTGTGTGTGACTCGGTTGGATTTCATTGATGGTGAGCAGACAGGATAAGCAAACCACTGTTATCTACATTCTTATTCAAATTCAGAGCTTAGAAATCTTTTTAGAAGTCTTTTTACAACCGAGCCCGCTTCAAAGCAGTGAGTAGATCACGGACAACGATATGAATACTGGATTCACTGATGTGAAACAATGTAAATAATGCTCTCACTAAGAAATTGGTTTTCGGGGCCTTTAACTTGCCACCGATCTCGACATATTGTTGGACGATCAACAAAGCAAAGAAGAGTAAGAGGCGATCATGATGAGGATGAAGATGAATGGACAAACATATTCAATAAGTCCAGCCTCCCTTTGTAATAAGACATTAGTAAAAACAATGTATGAAGCTACGACTGTATGTTGATATTCAAGTTCATAAGTTTACACTGTGAGCTGACCAACACAAACATGAAGTTCCCTGATAGCAGCAGCTCTGTGCTCTGGGCTGATCTAATGTTGAACCTCTTACAATATATTTCCCCCGGACACAGAGGATCTCAGTAGAATCATACGTACGCCCTCGTGAATGAGAACAGGCTGCTCCTTATGAAGCAGCTCTTTCTGCCATTATTAATAGTGCCCTACGTGGGAGGGACAACCAAAAGTTGTTGAGATAAAAGAACGTCTGAAATGTGAAATGTGCTCTCGGCAAAAAGGGAAGAAAAAAACAATCTTGTTTTTTTTACCACCGATACTAATTGCCGATCATTGATGATCCATGTTGACAGACAGAGATCCCTTTGTTGTTTGATTGTAGCTGCTGGTCTCCAAGAATAAAAGAAAAGCTGCTTCATGCAACATGTTTGTTGCACATCGAGTAAAGCAAGCGCTCAGAGGCAGATCCTTTCTCTGTGTAGAACCATTGATGAAGTATGAACAGTGAGAATAAGGCTCCTCGTGAATCTACAGCAAGTCACCAGGTTTCCAAGCAACAAATTGCAGTCAGACCAGAACCAGAACCAGAGCAGAGGAGGAGAGTGAAGCTCTGTGACAGTACGAGCTCGTAAAGAAACCTCCTCTTTCCTGTCTCCATCCTCTCCTCCCTCCCACTGTTTCCAATACGAGGAGACTGATTTTGCCGAGGTAATTACACATTTTAGCAAAACCGCAATCCACTAAAGAGTGTGACAAGTCCACCACGACCCTCCACGAGGACTCCTCCTGAATTAGCATTGAGATGTGTTTAATTAGTAATAAAGGCCTTGAATTCATTTGGGAGTTGTAGCTCGACTGTTGTGATCCTCTTAATTGGGCAGCATAATGAATGTCAGTTATACGCATGAGACACACATACACAAGGGAAGGACCTCAGTAGTCGTCGGTTTAACAACGTCTCTTCAGAAATGTTCAAAACCAACGAAGAGACCAGGAGTCCAGATGTGTCGTGATCTGTTTTTAACAGGATGTGCGAGTGTAACGTCTCATCAACAGCTGTTTCTACTTGCAGCTTCCTCTGTCTTCCTGTTCGTCCACCTGTTCTTCTACATAACCACGTGTAGAACCAGCACAGGCTCATTCCCAGGGTGTCAAATGCTGATGTTTTATCAGCGTCTGACATTGATGCATCAGGAACCCGTTACTGTCTGCATGAGACACGCCGGGCGCTCAACTCACTCCAACGGAAACCCATCGGTGGCCATGTAGCACGTGCTCCGGGAGTCTGGTGGTAGAATACAAAAGAATAAGTCCACTCAGTGAGAGGAGAGGAGAGGATGGGTCAAACAAACAGGGATTTCATGTTCCAGTATTACAGGACCAACACAAGAACAAGCTGCACTCTACACCCTCTTCAACACAACAGTATCTGCATTGATCGATCAAGGAGAAGGTGCTTGATTATTATCAGAGGTGTCCGTGTTGAAAGGCAGAGTCATATTTCTTAAAGCACAGATTTATGGTCCTGACAGACTGAACCTCGGCCTTCGTATTCTTCATGATGAGAGGCTTACAGATGACTGGACCGCGCTGTTTCCTCTGCAGTAGATCGATCTTTGGAACGGACAGTTGTGTCCATAAGTAGATGAAGTGCACTTCAACATAGTTATAGTTCTGGTTATTGTTCTGCATGCAGTCACAATGCTTTCTCTGCAGAGAATCTGGAGGAGGTCGACTGCACACACCTTCTCAAACAGATATTGACTTTAATTCGCTCTTGATCCCCACTGCAGAAGAATCATTCAATAGTTATTTATATTCTTTGTCATACTCGTCAAAACAAGTCGATGGAGTTCCAGTAAGCAGCCTCGTTCTCTGACTGATGCCGGAGCACATCTGAACATCAGGAGCTGTAGTTCAGTGTTTCCCAAACTCTTTTTCTGGGGATTCTCTCTCTTCTTTTTCTCCCGGCGTTTATCCAACATGTCTCCTTTTTCCTGTCTCCATCCTCTCCTCCCTCCCACTGTTTCCAATACGAGGAGACGAGGTAATTACACATTTTAGCAAAACCGCAATCCACTAAAGAGTGTGAAAGTGTATGTGCAGTTTAAATATTTCCCCTCAGCTTGCAGTAATATCGATGTTCCAACAATCTGATGGAAATATTTTACGGGTGTTTGTCCCCTTCTATCGCAGCCTCCATCGTATGATAAAAGAATAACTGCACACTCCTAAAACAGATTGTGGCGTTACGGACTGTCTGCCTTTGTGATTTATGCTGCGTCATGCTGTCAGCGTGGGACGTGCAGACCTTGCTCCCCTCCCCTCCCGTGCTGTTCTTCTTCTGCTTCGTCACCTGCTTAACTACAGCATTGGCCACCAC
>NC_136644.1:1213766-1223766 GCF_949748355.1 Melanostigma gelatinosum
ATGTTTCATTTCAGCCATGAGAACAAGTTGACAAAGTGTCACGCTGACCTGGAATTGCACAGATTTCACTTTTCTTTGTTTCTGTCTCATTATTTCCCTGCTGTCTACAGAACAAAGTGTTAATCTGTCAGTCTGTCTTTATATATATATACACACACATGGCTGATGAGAAGTATTCCTGTGATATTCCCGATTGCATGCAGCCGTGCACATCCTCCTCACCGGGGCGCGTTCACGTCGATCCCCGGAGCCGGCAGAGGTCCGTGTCTCGCTCCAGACAGACGTTGACCGTCAGAAGGGCTTCCAGTGAAACCTCCTCTCTGCATCACACTGCACACAGATGAGCTGTAACAGAGCTCGTTGATTCTCGGGTTGCTCCGTGTCCGTGTTACTCAAACAATGTGCCTGACAGCTTGTCGGTTTGACGATGGTTGTAGTATCGATCGAGATATAGTTCAAACACGCGCAGCTGATGCTGAGAGAGGTTCTGCCCCTGGATATGTCTGAACAGCTCATGTATTTCATACAGTAGAACAGGGGTCTGCAACATCTTGTTTGTCAGTGTGCCATATCAACATTTAGGTTCATATGAACTTTATTTAGGAAACCAAATCCTAATTTAAATCTCCAACAGATGTAAAGAAACAGAGTCTCAGTGCTGAGCTGCTGCTTAGAATAGAGAAAAAGAAATGGCCTCGAAAGGGGCAGCACCAATTTGTCATGGCTCGCTGACCACACACACACACACACACACACGCACACACACACACACACACACACACACACACACACACACACACACACACGCACACACACACACACACACACACACACACACACACATCTCGAGTGAAAATGCTTTGATTTGAGTCTTAATTAGTTCCCTCTGCTGGATAGCACAGCAGTTGAAGCGGTGCCTTTATGAACCCAGATAAGCAATGGGCCACTAAGTTAACAGAAGAGACGTTTCGGTGATTTAACTTTGTGCTGACTCCGTGGAAGCCGACACAAAACTAAAGCTAAGCAGAGTAATTACGCGCAATCACCAAACAGGCTCTTGAAAGTGCACATTTTAATGTTGTGAGCGATAATAATTTTGGGCTTTGAACTCTGACGGCCTCGCTAATGTAGCTCAGCTCCCTCGATTACCTCGACGCCAACTTCCCAACCTCTCAGCCTCTCAGCCTCTCAGCCCTCCCTCTCTCTGACAGCTTCTTCACTTCCCATGTGATGGATACGCCCACGCAGGAGAGAAACACCCTCTCCTCCATTGTGAGGGATCACCTGTCAACAGGCTTTCTCTGTTGGTGTGCTTGTAATGATGTGCTATCTTGCTCAGGACTGTCTCAAAACAGAGATTATCATCTCCAAGACTTCTTCACTAAGAATAAATAAGTACTGTTACGGATTTAATGTTCAAACTGGATCCACAAACCAGCAGAAAACAAGATTACAATCACTTCTATTAGCCAGGAAGTTATTTCAAGCTGATTGCTTCTGATTGCCGTGATTCTACACAAAGAAAGAAAGAGATTACAACATCTTAATCAGATCATAAAGTCAGCTTTTAAATCATGCCAAATAATTTCCATTAATGGTAACTCAAATATGGTCTATACAATATAATCATTAGCTTAACATGTACATCATTATATCACAAACTAATTAGATCAAAGATGATCTGTTCATGAAATACATCATAATCCAAATAGATATAAAGTGCTACTTACATTGAAAGTAATTCAAAAGACTCAAAACAGCAACACGCTCTCACTGCAGGTGAAGGTGTTTGGAGACAAAGAGGAAGAAGCTTCTCGACGCCGCTCTTCATCAGGTGGGAGGTTCTACCTGAAGTGTCGTGAGACTCCACCTGGTGCCTCGTGAGCAGAGGAGCACAAAAGTACCGTCACGTACCAAACAATACCAACATGAGCTTAACTTCTGTAAACAGAGAGTGATCTTGTGCATTTTAACTGACAATGCATTTAGCGTCTTCCTGGTTTTTAAACATTGCAATAAGTGGCGTGATGGAGCACCACTGGACAGATCGGCAGAGGTTTGCCATTTTAAACATTTGTGCACCTCGTCTAAATGTGCAATATGTCTTGTGGAGAGTCAGTGAAGCACCGTAATATCATCCTAATGATTATCTTCCAGAGCGTAAAGTACAAACTCAGCAGCTATAAATGTCAACAGAACACACTGCCTGTAGGGTTATTGTCTCTTGTTTATGGCTTATGTAACTAGTTGCTACAGAAAAGCATAAAAACGATGCACTTTCACGCACTATGCTGCAGCACCGTGATCAGGCTGTAAAGCTGTGAATCGTTCAGGGAGCAGAAAGAGAAGAGGAGTGCAGATTACATTACATGATTAGGAGTCTGTGTCCAAAACACACTGCATGGAGTTCACGCTCACAAGATGTGATTCTATTTTGATGAAGGCAAACAGCTGCTGATTAAGAGTCATGATGTGTTTACTGTGCAGGTGTGTGTCCTCCTCACAGCCCAGACCATGATAGCACCACACTGCTGCTGCACAGACCTACGCTGGGCACGCTGACACTACCTCACATCCCAACGACGCATTCCAGCCTGCTGTGATGTTACCAAGCAGGTAACGTCTTCAATTAAGAGTTTTTGTTTGATGTAAAGATACACTGGTTATGATGCCAGAACATCACACAGCTTCTGCTCATGCTCCAGAGGGCAACCTTGCAACTTTGTTTCTCCCACAGAGTTGATTCAATTCCCAGCAAATGTCAGCATATTTCAGCCGCTTCTATATTTCCTCTTTTGCAGAGTTTTGACTGCTAAAACTGTTTTATTCTGATGCGTAAAAGTTGCTGATTCTGATGCACAAGATGAAGGACATGATCCCGAACTGATGACATGAGAGCAGTTTGATGGAGAGGTTCAGAATCTCACAGTTGGAGAAAAACACTTTCCACGCACGATAGCTTGACTTGCAACAGCAGAACAACCAGACTTTACTGGGGGCAGCAAAACAAACTTTGCATGACTTAATAAAGAAGTCTGGCAATAATTGGCCTTTTTCCATCATTGTGGGATTAACGGTGATGTGATTTCGTGCTGCTCACGGCGTGAGTCTGCAAACAGCTGAAGTGAAGTTCGTTAGTTTCCTTGTTGAGACACACACACACACACACACGCACGCACGCACGCACGCACACACGCACACACGCACACGCACGCACGCACACGCACACGCACACGCACACACACGCACACACACACTTGTGAGGATGTCCTTTCACAGAAACACAGATTGAGCTGATTTTATAGTGCTTGTGTATGAGGTGTGTTGAACAAGACAAATGGTGTGTCGTGGGACTCGAGACACATACTACACGTGTGTGGGTCCGTGTGTGAGCACGCGTGTGTGCGTTCGTGTGTGCGTGTTAACGAGAGACAGTGATATATGTGTGCAGTATTATCCTGACATCATGAAACATACTTACTCATTTAGAAACGTCTCTTGTATTCGTTGGTGTAATGAGAGCAGACGTGGAACAGATGTGCTCCTCTGAGAACACGGCGCCCTGAGAACACTGCGCTGTGTCTTATTATCTTCCAGATCTTGTTCATGAGTTTCAGTGATGAGTAAAAAAAGAGTTCGTCTGAAGTTCAATAAGTCAAAAGTGATTCAAATCCCTTTGAACAGATATTAAAAAGCTCTTTCTAATACTCACATGTACGTGTCATGGTATTAAGCAGTGCTGATCCAGAGTGGACAGGAATACGCACTTCTTCACTATTTGAATCTTCCGGATTAACATTCTCAAGGACTAAGCAACTTCACCTGCATTTCTATTTGAGGAACCTTCTGCTTCCTTCAACAAGTCCTCCAAACACATCAATGCCTCCACGAAAACTACATGAGGACACCAGAGAGATGTCAGCATCAGTCAAACTATCTTTACCTGACTGGACCTGCTCGCACACAGATGTCCTCTCGCAGAAGTAAGGACTCGTGGAGTAATGGTGTGGACTCTTCAGCACTGACCGTCTGTGACCGGTCAAACACGAGCTTCAAGAGAAACGAGAGAAGACTCAGAAACCCAACAACAGCAACATGAGAGAGCCACAGCACCAAGGCAGGAGAACGCGATTACTAACGGTTTCTAACAGGATCTCAGGATGCTGCGGTAGATTCTGCGATATGTTTTCCATCATTTGCTACACGAGGGCCACTGACTGTGCAGACGTCTATGACCTCACTATTGCGTAACGAATCCCTCCAGCAGCCCTCGTTCTCCCCTCTCTCCTCGCTCCCCCATGAGTCTTGATTGGTAGCGGTGCTTGAGGAATGGCAGGAATCTAGTTTTTCTTCTTGTCAGCAGAATCTGTGAAGGCTGCCAACAGTGAATCAGACAGTTACTCCTTATTGCACAATGGAAGCCTGTGCAGGGCCACACTGAGGGCCGGCCTACATGTGCAGCTTCAAGCGCCCACACCAGCACACTTTCATTCCCAACTCGTCAAATACTGCCGCTTGGTCAGTGGCCCTAAGCTTCCAATGATGACCCTCTAGCTGCCCCACGTCAACTTCCACTCGCTTTCAAAATAAACTTCCATCTTCAAAAGAAGTTCGATTCAGGCAACAAAACCACAGTAAGGTCCAGGAAAAGAGCGGTTGATGGTAAATTGACCAACTAACGACTGACGTGAAAACACGTCAATGTTCACTTTCAGTTTTGCGGCGGACGTGAACAGCTTGAACTTGAACTGAAGTCCTGTGTCCACAGGGAGCTGCTCTGCTCAGAGGTGCTCGTTGGCCAAATGTTTGTAGCTCGCTGCTTTCACTTTCACTGTCTTTGCGTTAAGCTAAGCTAACAGGCGTCTGTGTTTTCCTTCGCAACTTCGTAACAGAAACATTCGCCTGTCGCTCAAGCGGCATCGCAGATGAACTGAACATTAAGTCCACAAAGCGTTTTCGGATAAGCTGTGCGGTGAGACACATGCAGCTCTGCCCAACACGGAGCTCCGTCTTAACCTGCAGCCTCCATTAATGGGCTTGTTAACACAGGAAAACACGTTATAAACTAAAGCAAGTTAAGCAGATGGAGAGTAGAGAGATGCATGGAATGTATTGTAAATGGCTCTGGATGCTTTTCTTACAGTATGTGCATCAGTGACCCTCTGTTTCTGCACAGTCACACACTCAATCAAAGCTCTCCCTCCATTACCCTCTCGGCTTCCTCTTCCTCTTCCTCTTCCTCTTGCAGGCACATTCAAACCTAGAGTGGCACTCCAGAACCTGCCAGAATGAACCCGTGTTCGAGGATGAATATTTCACAGCACGGAGTTTTGTTGAAAAGCAGCCTGCAGACCGTTTATCTTTGTTCTCACTATCTGATCTCGTGCGCTGCTGCTGAGAGAATTGGTTCATGTGGGAAATAAAAGATGTGAAGATGCACGTTTTGCATGAAGAAGCCCTGGTGCATGCATTCCTCTGACCAAGCATTTCCTCTGACACTTCACCATCTTCTAACACTATTTGGCCATTTAATCGGCGAGAAAACAACATTTGAAGATGAATGCAGTGGATGATAAAACTGGGTTTGTGTTCTCGTGACGTCTTTATTCAGCCGTGTGATATGAATCTGTAAAGATGCTTTCATTGCAAGTCTCTGATGCATATGATTTCATAATTTGTTCAGGGAATAGTGAGGATGGAAATGTACACTACACAGGGGAGCTGTTTGATATCCTGCGCTCCCAAGATTGAATTCCAGATTCACACACACACACACACACACACACACACACACACACACACACACACAAAGGAGATTACAGGCATTACATGAAATGACAAAGGAAAAAAGGCAACAAAGGGACTTAAATCTCACAGGGAACACACACACACACACACACACACACACACACGTGCATAATGAATGACTGTTGAATTCAGCTGAGAGTTAACGAAAGCAGGGTTGATTGCTATAAACGAGCTGAGAATGAAAAGCGTGAAATACATTTTGCATCAGCCAGAGGACGGGAATCTTTAGGGTTTCTTTGTTTCTCTTGCCTCTCATTCTCTCATTCGCTCATTCTCTTCTTTCATTCTGAATCCACTCCTCCATCTCTCAAGATCTCATCCAATTTTGAAGTTCTTTCTGTTTTCATGCTTCTTGATATCAGTGTCTCAGATCCTTTCATTCCTTCCCTCACAAATACACAATTACAGTCAGGAGCCACAGAACTGAATTGGATCAGCGTATACTTTCTGTGCACTCAGCACAAATAAAGTTCAGTAGAAACCAGCGAGAGTAAAGAAGAGAACGCAGAGCTAGAAATAAGAATCAGGCACACTGAGACACTTACTATTAGAATAGAGGGAGTAATATTAAAATGCACAGAAATGGATGACTGGGTGTCCAAACGTAGAGCTATAATTGTTATATTTATCAGTATCAGACGTTTAGCAGGATTTAGCAACTAACATGAGCACAGTGGAGCATTTAGCAGATAAAGAGTCGGATATGTCCCCTCGGAGCTGGTGGACCTGAAAGGAGCGAGAATATTAAACTTAAACTCATCAAGTGACAGAAATATTACTGTAAATGGATAATAACGTGGCTCCATCCCGCTGGATATGTAATGCACCTCTTACAACGGTTCCTATGATGTGCTACGAAAGGTTCGTCATCCTGCGTACGTTCTACGAATGTCTAGCAACGTGTGTCCATTCATACTCGCTCCAGTCATTTCAAATTAAAACAATTTGGTTATCGGTTTAAAGAGATGTCATGGTTTGGGTTAAAATAAGAACTGAAGTGTCATTACTTAAAAACGGAAGTTACGTGCCAAGTAAATCAAAGTTGACCTCTGGTTTCACCTGGAACTCCTGAGTGTTTAGAGACCCACCAATCCACTCCAGCCTCCCTCCTGAGTTTAGTGGACTTTTTAAGTTGGATGAACTACTAACTACGGTAGTTAATCTAGTTAGCAAGCATTGTGCTTGCAGCATGTTTCTGAAGCCTCCAATTGGAACATTAACAGCAGGGTAATTGCCAAAACGCTGAACCCGAGGTTTCCAAAGGACAGTCCACGAACTAAAGTGTCATTATTGTTTGTGTATTAAGCAGAGAAGGCCTCTCTGTCTCATCGTTTTGGGCTGATTTCAGTCCAAGTCCACTCCTGTACTACGCCCCACCTCTAGATTCAGCTGGAGCCACGAAACACTGTCCTGTCACTGCTCAGGTGTCATAATCCAGATACGATAAGTTCTGAGTTGCCTCCGATCGATACAGTGCCCTCACAGCAATGATCTTCATGAATAGCATTAAGTACTATTTTGGGTTCTTTTCTCCGAGGGTCTGCCGCTCTAATTACTGCCATTGTTACGAAGAAACCAAATGTGTTCTTTTCTAAATACATTAAAATGCATATAAGTGCAGGAAATTGTGTTTCAGTCGTTCATTTTATTTGATTATTTTTGGTGAAACCCGTCTGAGACCTGACCGGCATCTTGTTGGTTAACACACTAAACAGCCTCATTAACTTCATGCTCAGGCAGTGTATGCTGAGGACTCCCTTCTTTAATTACCATAATCATTCATTACTTCCAGTCATTCACCCTGTGACCATTAAACTGCTGAATCAGTGTTAGATTCCCTTCATGAATGGCTCTGGGGTGACGTGGTTCACGCTTCTGGCCGTTTGATTCTCGGCCTCGATGCGATGACGAGCTCTCCTGCTGTCTGTTCTAAAGCTGCTTTCATCTTCTGTAGTCTGAACCCTGACAGAGAATCTGAATATTGTTTGGCAGCAGCTGCAGTCATTATTAGGTAAAGTAATCATGGATGAATTGGACTCATGGACGATTATTCACAGTGAGCAGAACAGGAGGACGTTAGAATGAACCGATGCAGGTTTATGTATGTAAGTCCTGGAGGAGGAAAGAAGAAGTCGATATGTAAATGTCTTCGCAGTGTTCAGTCACTTAATGCCGACTTGTTTACTTCCTCAATCTGTTCTGCAGACAGCTTTGTGCTCTGGCCTTTGACAGCGTATCCTCTCCTCTACAGAGCAGCATGCTCTTTCATATCAATGAGCACAAGGCGTAAAGGTGCCCGAGCCTCTGTGACAAATCCAGTTATTTTAAATATAAAATCACCTGAAACATCACACGAGGTTTCTCATCAGTGCAGGAAAGTCCTGTCTCTGTTATTTGTCCTTCACTTTGTATTCTCCTCTTCTCTGTCAGTTTGTGTGTGACGTTGCAGGATGGAACACATCTCTTGGTCTCTCACAAACTCTTTCATCATAAGATAATAACGTGGAAGTGACCTGTTCTTTGTTGCTATATGTCTCAATAAACTCATCCATGTGCATCAAATACCCAAACCTTTCTTCAAACATGAAGACACCGGTGCGTCATCGGACCCGTGCATGGATTCATAGTTTCAGACTCCAGCTGGTGTGGCCCTCTGCTGTATGTTTCATGTGTTCATCAGGATGACATCTCGTCTGTGAGGGGTTCCCGACATATATCACATTCTTTACATGAGGAGTGACAGAATCAGTAAATCCATACAGACACCGAAACAAAGACGACCCACATATTCATAAATCTAAACGTTGTAAACATTACAACCACAAATAAACCAATAAAAGATAAACAGCAGAGTTTTAGTGGATCACCAAATAAAAGACAGGGCATGGTTCAACACACCAAGAGATAACAATGGATCGAAGACCAGCAGGTCAACTCTTCTGATCCGCTTCGAACAGACGAGCTCTGTTGAGGAGGGGTTTAAAATAATAATAATAAATAAATAATATGGAGGGGTTTAAAATAATAATAATAAATAAATAATATGGAGGGGTTTAAAATAATAATAATAAATAAATAATATGGAGGGGTTTAAAATAATAATAATAAATAAATAATATGGAGGGGTTTAAAGGGGGGGGTATTTGAAATGAATACAGTTGGATAATATACAGTAAGTTGAAGCCAGTGAATGTGCCTTATTATGTAGTAACCAAGTGAGAAAACAATGTGAAAAAATAACCCATAAAGCTCTTGCAGTAAAGCATCATAGAGATGTAACTGTAGTTCAACGTTTGTTTCTGAGGATGGTTCATGTGACCAATAGAGAGAAAGGCTGAATATCCTTTCATTTCATTCTACTCATCACATCGTGAGAGATGATGCAGTATGAGACTCTGTGTTCTAGCAGGATAAACAAAATGCTAAATAATGACGGCTTGATAGGAGTGAACAGAACACTCACGAAGAAGAACTCGGGAACCAGCCGAGGAACCGATGGCAGATTAACGCCACCTTCTCCCAAAAGCCCAACTGTGAACCTTCTGTTGATACCGGCTGGCAGCTTCGTCTTCTCATAGTCTCTCTCTCTCCCCCTCTCTCTCTCTCTCTCTCTCTCTCTCTCTCTCTCCCCTCTCTCTCTCTCTCTCTCTGTCTCTCTCTCTCTCTCCCCTCTCTCTCTCTCTCTCTCTCTCTCTCCCCCCCCCCCTCTCTCTCTCTCTCTCTGTCTCTCTCTCTCTCTCTCTCTCTCTCTCTCTGTCTCTCTCTCTCTCTCCCCTCTCTCTCTCTCTCTCTCTCTCTCTCTCTCTCTCTCCCCCCCTCTCTCTCTCTCTCTCTGTCTCTCTCTCTCTCTCTCTCTCTCTGTCTCTCTCTCTCTCTCTCTCTCTCTCTCTCTCTCCCCCTCTCTCTCTCTCGCTCTCTCGCTCTCTCTCTCTCCCCCCTCTCTCTCTCTCTCTCTCTCTCTCTTCTCTCCCCCTCTCTCTCTCTCTCTCTCTCTCTCTCTCTCTCTCTCTCTCTCCCCCCCCTCTCTCTCTCTTCCTCTCTCTCTCTACCAACCCTTCTTATACCTGAATATGTCCTGCAGCTGTGTGGCAGATGCAGGATGTTTTGTGAGGTAGTGTAGAGCTGGTTTCTTTTATTTCTTTCCAATCTTCTGTATGAAAGACTTTGCGTCTAGCACAGCGAGACTGCTTCT
>NC_136644.1:1228766-1278766 GCF_949748355.1 Melanostigma gelatinosum
AAACATGCCCACTGAACGACAAGAAAGAAAAAGATGTACAGAGGCAAGTACATTTATTTCTAATCATCCCCCATACGTGTCTTCATTGTTCGATGAGGTCACTCACTCACATTCTAACACTGTTCGTTCATTGCAGTTTGTGTCACAAGCTGACAGATTCAATCGATTCCTGACGAAATATCAGCCGCTTTGAAGTTGGTGTTAACCTTTCCAACTGGAGCCATCTTTGGTCCTTGTGGGCAGACGCATGCATGGGGCTGTGGCTCCAGCGCAGCGGATCTCTGACACACTTTGTTGCTCATTAAAGCAGAAAGCTGCTCTGTGGAGGTGTAGTGAACAGAGATGCAACACATCAGAGGGGGAGTTGTAGGATGGGTGGTCCAGTTTATGGTGCCTTGTCGTGTACAAATAAATAGGCTATTACAGAGTAATGTGTGTGTGTGAGTAATGTGTGTGTAATGTGTGTTATGATATTGCATTTTGTTTTATGTTTCATGTTTAATGTTGCCGCTGGGAAAGATGGGGCTAATGACTTCATTTACTGCAGCTTGTGAAGTCTTCTTTAATCGTACTTTCACCGATAATAGTTCATCATAATGTATTTGTTGTAATGTATTTTCAAAGCACTATTTTAACGTCGGCATTAAATGAGGACACTCTTATCGCCTGCTCTTATTCATAGCTTGTGCTTCCTCTTCCTGTTTGAATCCATGCGTCGTCCATTGCTACACTCATCACATGTCGTGCTCGATAACTGAAAAGTCAAACTACTGCCAATGTTGCATTCAGCTTTATTTATTTATGTATTTGTTTTACATCAGAAGTCATCCATCCTGAATGAATGCGAACCTAATTAGTCCAATAAACTCCTGAGTGTTGTTAAATTACAAATGTCTGAAATCAGTGACCCGAGGAATACCAGCGCAGGAAGCAGCCCGACGCACACATCCTGTCTCAGTGGAGCAGTGGACAGTCAACGACTGGTCTGGACGACAAGCGTTGAGTCTCAACAAGCCTGGAAACCTTGAAGACTCAGAACCAATGACTGAGGACGGACCACAACATATCCTCCCAATGCCATCGTTTCCAAATAACATCCATTCATTTTCAGATGATTAAATCACAATAGTATTTCTATTGTCAGGTAAATAATGAAGGACTTTTGTGACTATTGTCTGTGTTGAAACTGTTCTGCTTTGTTTTGGTCTTTTGTTGAGCAGATGTAGGTGATTGTGTGGCACAGGTCCAACATGTATCCCTCTATCTCTCTCTGTCTCTCATTTCAACTGAATTCACTTTCAGCTGACTGAGATTTATCGACGTTAAAGTTCTAAAACAATATTGTCAAGGCAAGGGAGTATATAATGTCTTTCTGTCTCACTTCAGCCTCTCTTCCTCACAGTTTAATGTCGTTTAACTGAATTCAGGTCAGTCATTGCGCTGTATTGGCACTGATGTTGTGCAAACGATTTTGTCAAGCAGAACAGTTCAATCATAAAATATATAAATAGATCACTAATAACAAACAATGATTGCCCTCATTCTGTCTCATATGCTGTAAATGATATTAGCTTCACTGGTATAAATATGAGATGAACAATATCAATGGCTAAATCATTATATGTCATAGTTTATTGCTGTTTTTCTGTGACTCGTGCCAAGTAGAGGCTAAGACAGCTTGCTAAACAGAACTTTGTCACTTGCGTAATTTTCTTTACTTCCAATCACGTGAATGTGGTGTACAGAAAGTGATGAATCATAATTCTCGAGGTGCCTGAAGGCAACGTGGTTGAGGACGGTCCTCAGCCTTCTTTGTTATGCTGTCACTCATGATGACACGCCCCTCTCATTTGATGCCACGCCCCCCACACGAGATCAGGGTCAAAAGCCTGAACTGAAAAAAATATGAAAATATAAAATATGAAACTAAAAAATATAAGCACTCAAATATCAAAAATATATATGAAAGTGAAAAATGAAAAATAATTTTTTTTATTAAAAACAAAATCCAGAACTGAATCAAAATTATATTCAACTCCAAAAAGCTTTACATTCACTTATTTTTTTAATTTTGAATACATTGCTGTATTTTTCAATGTTCAAGACCACAACTTTAAGTTTTTAACAGCCTTAAGTGTGTGTGTGTCGTTATGAACTCCCACCTCCCGAGGAAAGCTTCAGGAGTACCAACACATGGACCGAGACAAGAAACTACATATCCCAGAATGCTTTAACTTCAGGAAGTGCCCTCCCGTTTTGAGCACATGACTTGGGGTACCAGTGCGCCACAACAGAAGCATTTGTAGCGGTGTCCCGGACGTCTTTGTTTCCAGCTTGTCGTGCTGTGAGGATGGAGCTGCAGTGTGTACTCGCTGCTCTGTGTGTAGCTGTGGCACTGGCCGGGAAATACACTCGTGAATTTAACGAGCCCGAGCCGAGCGGCGGCGGCGGGCAGACGGTGGAGTTCAGGATAGCTAAGTTGAACCAGGTGTGGGAGAAGGCGAGACGGGTAAGTGTATGACACGAGCACGGTTAGCCTGCAGCTAACACCGACACCGGCAGTGAGAACCGAGCAAGCTAACGCTTCAGTCCGAGTCTGGCTGCTCCACTTTCCTCTGCTGTACGGTTGTAATACTCGTCATTCTAATTGAAGATACGGCCTTAATACACGCAGGGTAATGAGGAGCAGAGTGTGGAGAAGCTCAATGTAGTTTATTTGTGTGTATTCCGAGTGAGTGATTTACAGCAAAGGAGCTGTGAGTGAAGCTTGGTGCTGCTAGGATGTGTAGTAAGATAACTGAAGTTATGATAATGCATGCATTGCAAAAACAAGAGAGTGAATGAGTTCATCAGGAAGAGCATTTAGTTGGTAAAAGTGGTCCGACTGTTGTCTCGTGTTCTGGTTTTGGCAGCTGCAGTTGTCTCCGGTGCAGCAGTCCGAGCTGCACAGCGACCTGAAGCTCCAGGAGAAGGACGAGCTGCAGTGGAAGAAGGTGAAAGTGGAGGGACTGGATGAGGACGGGGAGCGAGAGGCCCAGCTCCGACGCAGCTTCAACGGTGAGACCGCGTTGTGCAGGCCGGCATGAGTCGAACTGGTTCCACACGTCGTCCTGAAGTCACTGTAGAGGCAGTCCGGCCTAAACACGCACTCAGTCACTCTGTGAGAACAGGAACACGCTGGTGTTCACCAACCAGGCATGAATATCAAGCGGCTCCCAAACTCAGAACTGGTATTAGTAAAGTATAATCCAGACTGCTCATTTATTTCTCCTTAATCCTGATTGAATCCAGAGCTGCTGTGTGAGTGCGTGTACCTTCGTACCTGCAGGCAATGCAGCAGCCAGATGGACTCGTTTGTTTAGCATTCTGCCACGAGCAGCCAGTGGCTACTTTCCACACATTTGGGAACTCGGGCTGCACCGGCTCCTCTAGTTCCTCCCCAGTGTGCAGAGCAGCAGAGGCTCTCTCCTTCGTAGCTTCATACAAACACCTTCAAGGAGGACCTGAAGTCACCTCATCCCCACTGGATCAAGTCCTTGTCCTCCAGTCATTCTGCTTGGGCTCAGAAGTCATTTCTATCTTTCCTGGTTTTTCTTTTCATCGCACTTTAGTTGATGCTCTCGGTTCGATTTGCCTAGAGACCGAGTCCGACACCTTGCTTGTTGTTCATTGGTTGAGTCCGACACCTTGCTTGTTGTTCATTGGTTGAGTCCGACACCTTGCTTGTTGTTCATTGGTTGGTCTGTGAATGTTTTGCACACGCTGCAGATCTCTTGGGTCAAGAAAGTGCTGAACACATAAAATGTGCAGGAACCGTTCCGCAGAGATTCTCCTCAAGTTCTCGCCTCCTTTTTATGAGGCTTTTAAATGAGCCGTCATGTGGACACTCTCCTAATGAAACGCGTGCAGTTAATAAGTGACACCGACGGGTTACCAACAGTTTGAGAAGGTGCTGAATCAGCGGCTGCAATAACGGTTTACTACAGCAGAATAATAAAGGCAGAGCTTCTTCAGAGCGAAGTCCAACTTTGTATTCTATTTAGATTCCTCGACTCTGAAGCTCGTTCCTTGGCCTTCGCAGCTTATTTTCAGCATGCGATCCATCAGAGATGCTGCTCCCTGTGATATTAATGAGTTGCTGTGGGCCTCTGGGTAATATTTGACGTGACATGTTTGAGTCTTTCTTAAATGATGAATATATTTGTGTCTCAGTCGCTTCAGGTTTTCTCACTTGTCAAAGCGTGTCCCCTCGTGAGGGCCTCGGTTGTTGCTCCTCACAGGCTCGTGTTGGTCATTCATCGCAGCAGTAAAACGTCTGTTTGTTCTGTAGTGATCCTGGCCAAATATGGAATGGATGGGAAGAGAGACACTCGCCCACTGGAGAGCAACCACCTGAAGGACCACGACACCCAAGAGGGAGACGTGTTTGACGACCCAAGGCTGGACAAACTGTGGAACAAGGTGTGTGTGTGTGTGTGTGTGTGTGTGTCCGTCCTTGGTGTTGCAACAGTTGGCTACAGGCTGTTGGCTACAGGCTTTGTCTCAGGGAATTACCCATAATTCATAGCAATGTGTTGCTGAACACGGAGTTGCCGATGGGAGACGTAAACAAAGAGGACGGCCCATGAGTTCACACTGAAGCATTAAAGGTTAACGATGAAACATAAGAGCAGAGATGTTATTACACCGATTCATTCAGCAAACATTTCATCGTGTTCTTGAAGATGTTTGGACAGAAATAGATTATTTGACAATTGCAAATCAAGTCAGAAGTTGCTGAAGGACCAGAGCAGAGACGTTCTGTTGTGACGACGCACTCTGTTTTATATCTATAGTGTTTAGAAAGAATGCTGACATTTTATTTGGAGTGTTAAAATGTTGAAACACAATTTCTTTATGTGCAAACGTTGAATTTGCATATAACGTTTATTCTAGTTGCTAACAATAAAATCAGTAATCTTTAGATTGTGAGATGTGTATTCCAGCTAAACCTTCTGACACATCGAGTGATGGACTTGAAGCGGAACACGCGTTGATCCTTTGGAAGGCCTCATCATTCTCCCGTCGTTCTTTGTCCGCTGTACGTCCGTTACGCTCATGCTTGTGAGACGACCTTCTACAACACTGTTCCCCCATCAGGCCAAGATCTCAGGGAAGTTCTCCAGCGAGGAGCTGCTGAGTCTGAAGAGGGAGTTCCAGCATCACAAGGACAAGACGCACGAGTACAACATCCTCATGGACACCGTCAGCAGGACCGAAGGTGAGCGGCGTGAATCTCTCCCAGAGCTGAGGCGTCGCACCGCCTCTGCTTCGTTATGTCAGTTCATGAGCCTTTAAGCCTGCTCTCCCTCTCATCCTCTCTCCCTCTCTCCCTCTCTCCCTCTCTCCCTCTCTTCCTCTCTTCCTCTCTTCCTCTCTCCCTCTCTCCCTCTCTTCCTCTCTTCCTCTCTTCCTCTCTCCCTCTCTCCCTCTCTTCCTCTCTCCCTCTCTCCCTCTCTCTCCCTCTCTCCCTCTCTCCCTCTCTTCCTCTCTTCCTCTCTTCCCCTCACCCTCTCTTCCTCTCTTCCTCTCATCCTCTCTTCCTCTCTCCCTCTCTTCCTCTCTCCCTCTCTTCCTCTCTTCCTCTCTCCCTCTCTCCCTCTCTCTCCCTCTCTCCCTCTCTTCCTCTCTTCCTCTCTTCCCCTCACCCTCTCATCCTCTCTTCCTCTCTGCCGTCCACTGTGTGTTGTGTACATACAATCATGGTTCTGGTCCTTCTGGTCCCAGGCTTGCTCCTGAGCCCACCAGAATAACTTTGAAGATTACATTTTACATATTAAACTAAAACCTGGAGAATTCTGCTGAGCACATTCATATTTTCTTCTTTGCCTCATTTTTTGATTTCTCTTTTGACTTTTTGATTTCCTCCTCCTTCCTATTCTTTGTTTCGTCTTCCTTTCTTCTCTCTCTTCTTCACGGGTTCTTGTCGTCCTCTTCCCGTCATTCTCTCCGTCTGTTCCCTTCGACAGAAACACACAAGAACGTGATATCTTCCCTGGAGGGCGACGCCAAAGAGCACGTGCTGCACCAGAAGCACACGGACCTGAAGCAGAAGATGAGAGACCTCCACCAGGGCTTTGAGCGCCTCCGTAAACTCAGCCACGAGGGCTTCACTGGAGACAGTGGTGAGAACACACACACACACACACACAGCTCGACTCGCTGTGCATCTCGGTCTTACTCTGCGTCTATCTCTATATTATATTAGAGACTTTAATTCAATCTTCTTTCATTTTGTGGCTAAATGACTGAGCAGCTAGCTTCCTGTAACACGTCTGCTGTGACTGCTCATGTGTTGGTGAGGCTCCACACGGTCTCCTCGGAGTGTTCTTCTCTTCATCTCGGGCTCTGTTGGTTGTTCCTCTGCAGAGTTCCGGGAGCCCCGTGTGATTGAACTGTGGGAAGCTGCCAAGAGAACCAACCTCAGCGAGGACGAGTTGGATTCTCTGAAGGTAACTCGTGCATTGCTAGTCGGGCTTCACCACCTTTGTTTGATCAGTGCTGCAGTCTCAATCTTTTAACACAACTTGTATATGAAGTTTGGTGGTGTACTACTTGTGCACGGCGAGCTCAGAGTGCACAGCATTCTGATCACGTCTCATTGTGCTCCTTTCACCCTTTGTCCCAAATCAACTGTGAAGAAACTGTCCGCTCTATTGAAGTATATCTGGCTTTAAGATCAGTAACATTTCCTCTCTCGTGAGTACTTGAGATGCAAATCAGCGAGCTGGTGTTCAGCGCCCTCCTCTCCTCGTTCACTCAGGAGGAGCTGCGTCACTTTGAGACCAAGGTAGAGAAGCACAGCCACTACCAGGAGCAGCTGCAGCTTTCCCACCAGAAGCTGCGACATGTGGAGTCTTTAGGAGACAAAGAGCACATCAGGAGGAACCAGGAGAAGTACGAGGCGCTCGCTGAGAAAACCAGAGAGATGGGTTACAAGGTAAGTCTGTCCATCAGCGCTCAGCGACACATTTCACCATCAAACACGCCGTCGTGCTGAGACAGAGCAGCTACGAAGACATAAGGGACACAAGTTCAGAACACTTAGAGAAGCAGAGTCTTATTTATAGACTGTTTCTAGTAAACTAAAGGAATCAAGCCTCACGCGTTCCCCTTTCATACCTCACGTTTACACATAAGAACTGATGGAGCGGGCGATCATTAATCAGCCACATGTTTAAACATCGGCACCATTTATTTATTGGTAGAAGAGGTGAATGTTTCTATTTCAGTATGTTCTTCCAGATGAATGTGCCGCGGTAGCGTGTTTGAGGCGGTCACATGGTCACGTACGTGTGTTTGTTTGGTTGCAGATGAAGAAACACATGCAGGACTTGTCTAACAAGATCTCCCAGGAGGGCCTCCGGCACAACGAGCTCTGAGAGGATCACGAAATAATTCCCTCTTCAATCACAACAAGAAATCCATTTTCTACTTTTGCAGTGTTATTTGACATTGATTTATTTTGTTGAGGAATCGATGAACCGTGGGTTGTTTGTACATAATGTTCAGATGAGTCTGCTTCATTTATCTGTGCAGGTGTAGAAGAAATGTGGCCATAATCTCAAAACGGCACCATCTGGTGAGTGATGAGCAGAAGTCGAGTCTGAGTCAGACGATGAGTTTAGTTGCTGAGTGATGGTTCATCAGTTCCTAATGTCAGATACTGTGGTGACGTGTACCTCAGTCTGCTGAACTATTGTAACGTTATCGTCCAATCAATTCAAAATGAAAAAAGTGCAGATTCAGCAATCTTTAATGTGTAAGATATACAGGTGCCAACAACATAAACAGTAATATTTAAAATATATCGTCAAACATCACTCTCATTGTCTTTGCACGGATAAAAACAGTTCATATTTACAAACCCTGTCGTTTCTGCTGATAAACTTGGTGCCAGATGTTGGAGGATTTAGAACAAACACACTTCTGTGCTTTTCTATTCAGCGTCATTGATTATTGTGATGAGTAATGATGCTGGCTGGCGGGGCCTCGTGGGTCTGGATTAATGTCATCTGAACCTGAAGTATTGCTAAGATGTGGAACGACGAGTTCCCCAGTTAGCTTGTCAACAGTTGAGGGGCTTCATCTCAGTCTGAAGAGTGAATTCCACCTCGCCAAGTACAGCTGTTGTCAATCTTTTTTCCATACTTATATTATCAGGTGAACATCAGTATTTAGTGCAGCCCTTGTGATTAAGGCTGTTTTATAACAATCACCTGAGTGATTCTTAGGCCTTCTAATGTTCTTCATAGTGGGATGGACTGTTGGTGGGAACACTGGCATAACTTCTGTGTTCTGAGTACAACAGTGATGATCAACTGCAATTAAGCACTTCAGCTTATTTACGTAGAGGCGATGCAAAGAATCAGCGATAAACGGTTGTGAAGTGTCCGTTTGGTGGCCCTCAGCGCTCTCCTGCTGAGTCAGCCTGTCCTCTCGCCCCGAACATGCCCCGCCCCCTCGCTGAGCTGTTTCCATGGCAGTGATGTCGAGGTGGGCGGACTTCATGGAGCCCTCTTCAGCGGAGACGGGAGAGAAGGAAAGACATGATCTCTAATCTACAACAGCTACTTTGACCCTGTGTTGACTTCATTGGTAGCGCTGCAATATAACTCAACCACTCATTCAATGGAAACGCATTAAACTACTTCAAGGTCTTCGCTTAAAATTCACAGCTTACAATTTTAATGTTTAAACTGTAAATTGATTTTAAGTTTTCAGAATCTAAAGATGTCATTGATATGTCTGTTTTTATGAATAAAGTCTTTCTCCCCATTTATTTAGTTTACTGCCCCTCCTTCACATCTGTAAATAAAGCATATATACATACACACATATATATATATATATATACATATATATATATGTTGGAAGGGTGAAGTGCTTTTACTGCAACATCCAACATTGTTGCTGGCTACAAGGGAAACAACTGCAACTGCTCAAACTAATTACTTTTGAAAAGGATCGATCAGGAGAAAGAAGTAAGTTGGGGACGTGTGAGGGCACATTTTTAGAGGTGGTAGACGAGGGACAAGAGATGAGGAACCTGGACAATGTCTCCTAATTGACCATGTTTCTCTCGTCCACAGCAGCTAATATAACAGCTCAAGCATCAGGAACATTAGTTATCATACGGTTTGTTCCAAGGACTCAGGCACTGTCTCATTATCCGACATGAAGGATGTGCAGTTTATGCCACATTGAACCGCCGACATTTCAGAGTCGAGGAAATGATGAAAAAAGAAAATTAATTTCTGTTTCATACAACAGGAATTATTTTTTCTGCTGCAGTTTCATCACAGCTTAACATTTTGCATTGTTTGCATCTTCCCAACGAGCCTTTGAAGGTTATGGCTATAAATACAAATTACAAAAGGCAGACATCTGAATCTTTCGGTTGAATTGCATCTGTGAAGAGAGCAGATAACTGCTGCTTGGACTGTCGGCGCATCAGTCACAAACACTGCGAGGTTATGTAATACGACAAGAGCAAAAGGTGAAATTACAAAAGGCCAAACAGAGGAGAACTGGAGATCAGTGGACCCTCACCGGGACCGACTAAGAGACACTTCAGTGGGACTAGTACGACCGGGGGACGTCGTGTAACTCAGAATCCCCCTCACTCAAGCTGCTAAGAAGGAAAACAAGCATTGGACAAGCGAGACACTGGAGTTGAGTCACTGTGTGGGGTGAACAAAATGCTGTCAAGACTTTCATCTGTGATCACCAACGCAGCCTCTCATCCTGAAGCAGATAAAACCAAAACACTTTCTTTTAAACAACCCAAAATCACAGAGATGCTGCTCAAATAAAGCTTCACATCTGTGACAGCAGCATGTGACAGCATGTGGTAACCCCGTCACCCATACATCTGCTTTGTATTGCCAGAGAGTGAGAATAGCATTACCTGTGTTTCTCCACAAACCAGGCCTCCAGGGACCAGTAGCGGTCTCGGTGTGGACGTCCCCTCACTGCCCACAGAGGACGTCCCCTCACTGCCCACAGAGGACATCCCCTCACTGCCCACAGAGGACGTCCCCTCACTGCCCCATGAGCGCGGCATCATGGCCTGACGCTGAGCCCCGGGTCCTGTGGGGATGTTGCTTAACCTTTGTCCCCGACGACCCCATCCGTCCCCACTGCTCCTGCTGTACCTGCCCGGCGCAGGGGGGTCTTCATGGATGGATGGTTCCCCCAGGGACAGGGTCTTGAGCAGACTCCTAGGGGTGTCGTACTGCAGTCTCAGCAGGCTGGGGATTTGATACTCTTCACCGTTCCTCTGGGACGCACGAGAGCAAGATCTGGAGACACAAGGGCAGGAAGAGGGGGTCGCAGAACTGTGCTCTGGGGTAAGAGTGGACCGAACAGGAGGAGGAACAGCAGGAGGTGAAGAAGGAGGAGGCGGCGGAACAGGTAGGCTGGCCACAGAGCCACACTCCCCGTCACCTCCCTGGCTGGCCATGTCCAGACTCCCAGTATACGAGGAGAAGCTCCCTGAGGAAGATGACTGGCTGCCTGTTGCTGTCCCAATCCCACTGTCTAACGAGCTCTGCCGCCCGCTGTCATGGAGCCCACGAGGATGCAGCCAGGCGGAGGATGGACGAGTCCCCGAACTTCCCATCACAGCAGCGTAAAGCCGGTCATCGGAATCTGTCAAAGCATTGAGCGTGGACGAGCTCGAGGCTGCCTCGTTGGGGCGGTGCGGTCGAGCTAACGGCTCCACCCACAATGGAAGTCTGCTTCCATTGCTGGCTTCCGACTGACTGGAGGAGGAGCTGGAGATGCTGCTGTGGTCGTCCCCGGCAACAGACGTGCTGAAGCTGTAAGTGGAAGCTGAAGAGGGCGAGAAAGTGATTAGATCCTGACGAAGTGATTTATGAACTGATCTAAACACACCACAGAGTCATACACAGAGAACATGTAATGATTCATATAGAGATCATGTCTTTATTTAGGCTCCAGATACAAAATATCATGACCAGTGAAACCATGTTAACGGTTCATACCTCTCTATGCTGTGAAGTCAGAAATGTTGTTTCTTCCCAAACTCTCTCTGAGCTTTAAAGTGAGTCGCAAAAAAGAATAACAGGAACTCTGACTCACTGCAGTTCACAACTCTGACTCATAAACAGTATTATGACAGAAGGTCCTCATGAACAGAGACCAGGGATTCATCCTTTGCAATGACAGACGCACACAAGAGCGATGATGATTAAGAAATCCCAAAAAGGCCCTAAAATGATGCACATATGCATCTGATACATGCCAGAGAGCCATGAGTTACATATTCAACATGTATCCTCCAGTGAAGGTGACGTGGAGCGTACCTGTGCTGCTTTGAGACAACATGCTGAGTCTCTTCTCCAGCTCCGACGCCTCTCGGCTGATACGTTCCTCTGCTGACACTGGATCAGCGTTGGGATCTGCAGAAACACACAACAAGAGCACAGTAACACAACAACAACAAGAGCACAGAAACACACAACAACAAGAGCACAGAAACACAACAACAAGAGCACAGAAACACAACAACAACAAGAGCACAGAAACACACAACAACAAGAGCACAGAAACACACAACAAGAGCACAGAAACACAACAACAAGAGCACAGAAACACAACAACAAGAGCACAGAAACACAACAACAAGAGCACAGCAACACAACAACAAGAGCACAGAAACACAACAACAAGAGCACAGCAACACAACAACAACAAGAGCACAGAAACACAACAACAAGAGCACAGAAACACAACAACAAGAGCACAGAAACACAACAACAAGAGCACAGAAACACAACAACAAGAGCACAGCAACACACAACAAGAGCACAGAAACACAACAACAAGAGCACAGAAACACAACAACAAGAGCACAGAAACACAACAACAAGAGCACAGAAACACAACAACAAGAGCACAGAAACACACAACAAGAGCACAGAAACACAACAACAAGAGCACAGAAACACACAACAACAAGAGCACAGAAACACAACAACAAGAGCACAGAAACACAACAACAAGAGCACAGAAACACACAACAAGAGCACAGAAACACAACAACAAGAGCACAGAAACACAACAACAACAAGAGCACAGAAACACAACAACAACAAGAGCACAGAAACACACAACAACAAGAGCACAGAAACACACAACAACAAGAGCACAGAAACACAACAACAAGAGCACAGAAACACACAACAACAAGAGCACAGAAACACACAACAACAAGAGCACAGAAACACACAACAACAAGAGCACAGAAACACAACAACAACAAGAGCACAGAAACACAACAACAAGAGCACAGAAACACAACAACAAGAGCACAGAAACACAACAACAAGAGCACAGAAACACACAACAACAAGAGCACAGAAACACAACAACAACAACAGCACAGAAACACAACAACAAGAGCACAGAAACACAACAACAAGAGCACAGAAACACAACAACAAGAGCACAGAAACACACAACAACAAGAGCACAGAAACACAACAACAAGAGCACAGAAACACAACAACAAGAGCACAGAAACACAACAACAAGAGCACAGAAACACACAACAAGAGCACAGAAACACAACAACAAGAGCACAGAAACACAACAACAAGAGCACAGAAACACAACAACAACAAGAGCACAGAAACACAACAACAACAAGAGCACAGAAACACAACAACAAGAGCACAGAAACACAACAACAACAAGAGCACAGAAACACACAACAACAAGAGCACAGAAACACAACAACAAGAGCACAGAAACACACAACAACAAGAGCACAGAAACACAACAACAACAAGAGCACAGAAACACAACAACAAGAGCACAGAAACACAACAACAAGAGCACAGAAACAACAACAACAAGAGCACAGAAACACAACAACAAGAGCACAGAAACACAACATCAACAAGAGCACAGAAACACAACAACAACAAGAGCACAGAAACACAACAACAAGAGCACAGAAACACAACAACAACAAGAGCACAGAAACACACAACAACAAGAGCACAGAAACACAACAACAAGAGCACAGAAACACAACAACAAGAGCACAGAAACACACAACAAGAGCACAGAAACACACAACAACAAGAGCACAGAAACACAACAACAAGAGCACAGAAACACAACAACAAGAGCACAGAAACACAGAACCGTCAGTCTGTGATCAAAGAGAATGAATGTTGTCTGCACACAGCTGATGACATTAAAATCTATTTCCACCGTCCGTGATCTTTTGGACTCACTCAGTAAAAGGGTTGAGTTCAAGTTAAGTTTTGTGAAGATTTTTTCATTTGTTGCTGAGAAATAGTTTCCTTCACATGATGTTGCTGTGACTGTGGTCCAAGGCTTTGGAGGGAATGGTGTATACGTAGATACAAATCATTCACCTTTCACTTTTTATGTCATGAAGTGTGAAAACATACCTTTGTGTCCTCGAATGAAAGAATTCAGAAATACACATGAAAACCAGACCAGGAGCCTCTTGTGTAACTTAACAGGCAGAAGTCGTTAAGCTGCTCCTGGAGCTTCAGCCTCTTCAACACGTTTCCGTGTGAGACTTGTAAATTGAACTTCTCCCAGGAGGTCGTACGCGCCTCGGCTCTCTGTTTGAACATTGATTTAGTGTAAAACCCTGCCAGTTACACACTTAATGCCTGCTATATACACACAGAGTGTGCTGCAATGGGTCAAGGTGTTTGTGTGTATAGGTGTGAACAACTCTGCCTCTGGAGTGCAGCAGTTAATGCCAACGTGCAGATGCCACGTTTCTTCACGACGCTGTGTGAGGTGTCAGCTGACATTATAATTATAGCTGCTTCACAGCACTGAATGTGGAGGGTTCCAGCGCGCCTCAGAGCCGGCTGACGCAGGCTCTCAGACACGGGAACAAATGCTGCAGGGAGGCTGAAGGTTTACTTTAAAGGTTGACCATGTAACATGTAAAGAACACATACACTTCAGTCTAATTTTAATAAACTCCGTCAAGGTGTTGCTGAGGCGTCCCTTTCAGTACGAGACAGACGGACACACACACGAAGAACAAACCCGAGAACATAATGTCTCCGCTGGCGGCACAAAAACGCATCGGAGGCACCAACATGTCTCAAGCTGTGGGGTCGAGTCCAGGATATGAATTATTCTCCTGCTAGGAGAGTTCAAAGCCATCAGTATGCAGGAAACCGATTAAACAACTGTGTCCAGGTAAAAATAGTGTTATACTTTTAAATGAAATGTTAAGTGCTGTTTAATATTGGCAGCAGTTAATGTCTGAAAAATAGAGATGAGAAGGTCTATTCTTGTCCCTTTTGTACAGTATGAAACAATAAAAAGCCAAAAGGAGTTACTTGTTACCTTTCTCCATGATGGCATCAATTCTCCACCAATTTAAACTGAATGATTCTCAAAGTCTCTTCACAACAAAGGGCACATGTCCAAAAGCAGATCCTGAGATGTGTGTGTGTGTGTTTTAGTTGTCAGAAGTGTCCTTTTGTCTTTCCACCGGTCAGTGAGTCTCTTTTGTATTCCAGTGTGACTGTAGGCATTTATGTCTGAAGGCATGTTGTGTATGTGTTGTTTCTTAAAAGCTTTCATGCGTGCGTGAGTGCACGCCCACCTGGCAGGGCAGGTCGCAGGCCGTGAGGCCTCCTGCTGGAGGTGATGCCCCGGACGACGCAGTCAAACAGGGAACTGATCTGCTCTCCCTCAGGACAGGACAGAAAGAAAACACCAGCCCCTGGAAGATGGATGGGGAGAGAGACCAACATCATCATCAATGAGAGACGTACGCCTATGATGGATGGGAAGAAAACATTTTATCAGCAAACAGCACGAAGTGTAGTAAATGATGAAATATAGAGTAAAATCATCTTTGAGCCAGAGAGCTTTTGTGAAGGCTGTTTGAATCAGCAGCGAGCCGCTTATGAAGGTTACATTCAGCCCCCAGAGCCACGAGTCAGCAAAATCATCTCACCAAACGTCACAATCTCACGTCGCCGAGATATTGAAAAGACAGCCACAAAGTAAGCCCGAACATCCGAGTGTCGTGTTTATTGTGGAACGTAGTTTGCAGCTGATAAAAACATTTAAGAACTGCTGAGAAAGTACAGCCACGAAGAGTTGAGTCGCTCTTAAGTTTCTCTGCTTTAAATGTAATTTACACATTTCAAAAACGGTTGTTATTACAGAGCTGGAAGTTAAGTTTGCATTTATGATTTTAAAGACAATTTAAAGACAATTCCATTTAGTTTTTCAAGCTGAATGAACGAAGAGTTTCCCTCTTGAATCATCAGCATTACATGTCATGAGAACTCTGAGCTTCATCAGCTGTCGTGTGTTCGTATTTCCTCGAGTCCCAACGGCAGCAGATGTGATCATGACATCGCTGTTCGGCTACAAGCTGAGATGATGCTTGTGTGAAAGCTGGGAACTTATAGTGAACTATAGAACTCACAATAACTCATAAAGAGATGCTCTGCTTTTCAATCCAAAGGATTCATCTGAACTGAGAGACTTTTGAGAAGCTGTCCTCGCGAGCGTCTTTGCAGCGTCCCACGCGGCTGCTTGGGTGTCAGTCAGGGAACGCGTGCGTGTCCGCGGCAGCAGAAAGGCTCGTTGTGTCGCTGTGGGGTACGTCTGCAGCTCTGCAGCCGGGAACTGTCCGAGGCACAGCTGACTTTCACAGTGCAGCTGCAGCAGAGAGCGCGGTGGCAAGGTCAAAGGTGAAACATGTTGATGCAGCAGCGTTAGACGAGCAGCAAGCCGGCCTTCTGATTGGCTCGAGGCCTTCAGGGAAATCAGGGAGTCGAGAGGCTAAAGGAGCTTTCTTTAAGAAGCCATTCGGTTCAAAGTACAGTGCAACCTGATATTATACCGTAACTGTCCTGAACCCAATGTTCCCTCTAAGCTGCGCGCTTGAGCAATCGCGCACTGCTCGCACATTCTCAGCGCACAAGAAAATCTATGCAGCGCATAAAATAAAATTCAACATAAACGTATTAATTAATATCTAATATTAGTCCTAATCTTATCTAATCAATTAAACCAATAATAATAATAATTTTGTTTTCTGTACTATTTTGCAACGTAACTCAGTGAGTGACAGGTGTCCAGCCAATGATACGATTCGGTTCACTTACGCTACGCAGCCAATCATAGCATTGACACTATTGCCCTGCCCATTCGCGCCGTGCAGGTTAGCTAGCTAACAACAGTGCGGCGGAGTTACGAGACGCAAATGCTAACCCCTTATCATGGCGAAACGAACGGGCAGCGACCTAAAGTCAAAGCAAGAAGCAGACGAAGCCATCAACCTGGACAAAGTGTACAACCATTGGAGAAGTGAGAAGGACAGACGTGAAAAATAAGGTAAAATTTAAGTCAGATTTGTGCATATTCTAGTGACATTTATTAAGATTTTTTACTTATGGATATTAATCATTAAATTATGTTACTACTAGATAATTTATGGGTAGTAGAAATGATAATAAAAAACTGAGTAATTACATATTTTACAGACAGAGTTACAGGAATTTACACTGTATCACAAGCTACAGCACACGTCATTGTGCAAAATGTGAATGTTTTAATGTGAACTAAATGTTATGTCTGAAAGGTGTATATGTATCATTTCTTCCAGAACAGGACCCTCACACAGGCCAAAGCAAGACTCTTCCCATGGCCAAGCAGGACTCTCACATAAAACATACTACACATCTCATGAACAACAAGATTTTTGTCTTTTTCCTTTAAAGTTTGTCGAATCACTTATATTAAAAGTAAACTAGTGAAAATTGCTGCTGTAATTTGATTCTTTTAATAAGCCATGTAACTTGCTATGATCCAAGGTTTTGAACAGGTGTGATACTGGTGTGTGGCCACAGCGTGCACATCTGATGTTGCTCACAGTGGTCCTCAGTGTGCTCAGAGAGCTTGTGTGTATGCCCAGACACATGAAAAATTAGAGGGAACATTGCCTGAACCGTTTGCACATCTTTGCAGTGATGACGGTCTGATTCGCTCCTGTAAATACAGAGTAAATGTGCACACACAGCAGCTTTACATGGTCCGTCAGAGCTCCGGGACAGACTGAAGCTAACAGCGCATCGGACATGTTGACCTGCAAGTGCACACAAACATTTGTGCACTGATTTTTGGGTGCTGTAGGAAGAGTCAGAAGCCTGACTGTAACCAGGCCAGTTGGTGTTTTATCAATGAAGCCGGTTTTGGGTGAATTCAAACACTCCACAGAATCACTGCAGAGCACTGGTATGTCTCCCACGTACTCGCCAAACACAAATAAACATGTAAACATGTACACATGTACACATGTACACATGTAAGCCAACACTCAGCACTCATGCGAGGAATGTCACTTGTCGATTTGACGCTCACATCTTTCTCTTTCTCTATTTCTGCACCAGGCCATGAGGGCTCTCTGCTGCCTCTGGGGCTGCTGGGTAATATGTAGATGAGTTGAAAGGAGAAAACTGTGATTAGCAGTCCAGCTAGCAGGTGCTATGTGATTGGCTAAGTGACCACTACAGGGGCGGGTGGTATTTATAGACGTTGCCCATGAAAACACTGAAACCAGAACCTTTGGCCCTCAGGGTTATTCCTGGAGGAGCCATGAGCCGCTTTGCACACGCGCACACACACTTCACTATACGATATACGATACTATACGATATAAAGACCTGTCATGAATCTGTGAGTCTATTAAATGGCAGATCTCTCAACCTGTGAGCGCTGCAGAGAGATGAAAAGACGTGTTTATTCATCAAAGGGAACTTTAAACTGTGCTGCAGTGGAAGTGTTTCACATTGACAAAGTAACCGGTTCAGCAAGTTACACGCAAGTTCTCAACATTATCTATTAAAAAGGTAGAAATGTCCATTTATACGGGAAAAGAGCAACGAAAATCTCAACGTCCATTGAGTGAGAAAATATTGTTTTTTCCTCTCAGAAATCTAGAAGTTCCCATTTGTATGCGTTCCACGATGAATGCAAATATATACTGCAGGTAAAGAGCATCAGTGTTCAAATCACACTCATCACTGGTGCCGTCAATGATGAATGAATATTGGTGTAAAATGGGAACATAGAAAGAAGCTCTTTGATTCTTAAATACTGCCATTCAAATATTATACACCAGTGATATTTGTTTTACTCACATTAAGCTCTAATGCAGCTCTGGTGGAAACTACACTGACCCTACGGCATCTCAGTTTGATCGGTGAGCCATAAATAAGAGAAACACACCGACGACAACAGCGTGAGATGCTCTGCATCGCCGCAGCTGTTCTCCAGCTGTTGGTGTTGAAGCGTTGCCCTGCTTGGCTGCAGGCCACATTCTCTGAATACACACGCAGCAAAACCTTCTCAGTCCAGGAATTACTTACAGAATCCACAGCGCGTCCCCCCCTCGAACACAAAGCCATTCGGCACCGCACCATATCGACGCAGCGCAGACAACTTCCAGTGGCCGATGGCGACGGGCGGCACGCCTCTGGTGAGGACCAACAGGTTGTTGCACAGGTGGAGGGAGGCGGGGCCGCGCTCTAGTTTGGTACCTGGCTCGACATTGACACTAAACCTGTGGACTGAAGGAGAAGAAGAGAGACAGAGAGGAGAGAGACGGTTTGGGAAGAGTTGAGTGTCTGTGGTTTCCAAACCGGCGCAAAGATGTAGCCGAGGGCAACATCCTGCTGCTGCAGAGTCACTGATCTCAAGCCAGCGGTTTTTAGCATTAATGAGATGATGCAAAACCAAACGCTGCCCTGAAGGCATCTCAATCAGAATGCTTTGGAAACTGTTAACAGCATTTTGAAGTGTTCACAACTTGCAAGAAGGACAAATTGAGGTAATTTGGTTTCAACATTTGTCCGGCAGCGCTGTGGACAACCTGCAGGCGTGTGGATGTTAAAAACCATCGTCAGCAGCAGAACGCACAGCTTCACAAGCTGCTTCAAGGGGAGAGAAGTCACAGGAACAGACTCGGAATATTATTCAGAGGAACTATGGAGCCCGCACATATCTTACGCTTGACATTTTGGAAAGAGGAGGAAGGAAAATGATCCGTTTAGAAACATGATTATAAATATAAGTACTGACATTACCGCCTATTGCTGCACAAAAATGTAAATGAAACTCAGTCGGGATGTGAAGTACAGCTAAAGGTTATTTAAATATCTTATTAAAATCCATGATAAGAGAGGACGTTTCTCAATGAGACAAGTTAAAAGAGGAAAGTTTGGACAGAGAAAGTTATTCTGAGGTCCAAGTTCGAACATGTAGGCGCACCACTGCCAGAGTTTCGAACAACAGGTTGATGGTTGTTCAATACTTTTGTCTGGGACTGTATCGAGACTGCAGGAGGAGTTCATATAAAGAGTGCAGAATTCAGCAGGGTAGTCGGCAGCTGAATACGGTGGACGTTCTGACTCTTCTTGCAGACTTCTTCATGAGGAGAAGCCTGTGAAACGAGAGGAGGGGCACAACGAACACACACTGTGCTGTGTGCGTAAGAACCTGGCTTCACTGCACACTATACTGAGAATGTAAATCATGAAGGAAGTCCAATCAGTTAACAGAGTTCACTCATGAACTGGGACTCAGTGGATTTAGTCATTTCTTACATGTGGACCTGATGAAAGCTCTTTGTCCTCAGAGGACACGTTGAGCAGACAGCAGTGATGAAAGATCTTATCTGTCTCCAGCAGCACTGCTCAACATCCCAACAGTTACATACTGTACACAGTCCACACCTGATGCACTCTTCCTGTCAATGCACACGACCACATTCAGGCTTTCGTCTTTCACATCTTACGCTCAATAATATGTGCATGGAGCATCTCGTGTCGCTTTAAGGCGTGATGACGTAATATTTGAGATCCTCGTGGTGAATCAACCTTCCAACCCTTGAAACAAACTTCTCTCTCTGAGAGCGTTGTGAGTCCTGCTGCTCTTTCAGATCCTTGCTTCTTCTGCTGCATATTACAAACACAAAAACTAACCCGATACAACACAAACAGCTGAATTTGTTCATGTGTTGTTCAACTGCAGATCACTGAATCAAGTACATGAATCATTTGCACATCACATCCTCGAACAAGCACCCAGGACTGTGACATCCACACCAGGCCAGACCACCGACCTTCTCCCAGGCTGTAGCGGACGTGAGCGTCCCAGGCCAGCAGGGCATGTCGGCTGCTGAAGCCCAGGACCAGCGTGTGAGCCAGACAGAGGATGGAGAGGGTGTAGGAGACCCCGTCGTACCCGGGCCCAGGCTCCACGCCACAGATCCCCTGAGGGAGCAGAGCACATTACACTGAGATTGGATCTTCTTTTTCATTCTGTGTTCTTTTTGTCAGTCTACTAGCAGTCTACTTGTGACCCACCTCAAGTCCTTATCTATCCGTGTGACATCCACATGTAGTCTACCTGTACATGTGACAGCCGTAGAAAGCATGTGATGCACCAGCACTAAAGAGCAGCAGTGAAGCTGCCTCCAGTGAGTTTCACTGCACCGGAGATCAGCAGCAGCGAGCCTTTGGTCTGCTGCAGCTTAACATACCTCCAGCGTTACATTGAGCCTCTCCTTGTGGCCGCTGCCCTTCTCCTTCCCTTTCTTCTTCTCCTTGTACACCAGCAGAGACAGACAGTCTGAAGCAGAAACAGAGTGAGGAGCTTTAAGGATGGACCGGCTTAAACCTCTATTTTGTGCTTAATAGCAGAATGTAGAATAACAACAGTCACTTTTGTTGTAATCTCTGCTGCATGCCGGGAAACAGTGAACTGATCCACTGGCACAGCTGGTGACGAAAGCAAAGACATAAATACACACACACACACACACACACACACACACACACTACACCCATAAACTACTGCATGGCCACGTTTACGTGTCTGTCCTCACAGCATCTCAAGTGAAACTCCATTCTGTTCTCACACATGCTGCGTTGTGCTTGAAGAGAGAACCCTGTTCCAGTGAGGACATGAGGACATGAGGACATGAGGACATGTCGCACTTTACCTTCAACTGGAATGCTTTCCAATGATTAACCTGGTCTCCAACTGGCAAAAACAGTTTTAATATTCAGACAGAGGCACGAAATGAAATCAATCTTTCAGTTCAGCTGGTTTATGATTGCAAGACATCCCCACATGTTGACACGGACGTGGCGCGTTACGCGCTCCGTGGTGCGTTACGCGCCCCGTGGCGCACAGCCAAGAGACCAATTGACAAGTTGTGATTAGTTTAACTGCAGACAGCAGACGGGATTAGTGCTGAACGCTGCAGATGAATGAACTCTGCTGCCTGTCGCTGTATACATGGTCACATTTTGAGTGGTAATAATAAGATGATAGCAAAACATAAAAGTGGTTTGCCACATACCTGCGACCGGAGAGGGCTTCCTAAGGACGACACACCGAGTCTTCCACTGTGGAGAAGTTTGTAAAGAATCAATAAATGACAAAGTCAACTCCTGCAGTTGGCCCTCAAGACTGGAGACATTTTAAAGCTCCAAAAGAAGAGGAATATTGGCGGAATTAACCTTTTTTCCATCTCTAAACTTGACTTGTCCCTCCGCGACAACTGTATCCGTCATCTTCTGTCATGGTTCCGAGCAGCTGTGTGTGTGTGTGTGTGTGTGTGTGTGTGTGTGTGTGTGTGTGTGTGTGTTGCCTCTCCCCTAGTCCACAGAGAGAGAGAGAGAGGGGGGGGGGGGGGGGGGGGCATTTTTCAAAATAGCGCTTACAGTCCGAGCCCTCTCTGCCCGTCATTCACACCAACGAGGTGGGAGTGACACCAGACCCCCCCCCCCCCCGGGGTCCTGCAAAGTTGGTACAGTTGTCATCCTGCGTCACGTGCTTATTGTTCAAAGTGGAGCTAATTTCATTGAAACTAAATAACTTGCACACCTTTCACTGAAGCGGTGAAGCTGCTGTTCCGGTGTTCGACGGGGATTCATGAGCCTTGATGCGAAGCAGCCGAGCCTCCGCTGAAGCAGTTTAATATGTAAAACCTGGCTCGAGAGAAATGCCAATTAAGAGATGTGGAATCAGCTAATTGGCTCCAAATTTCCAACAGTAAATAAATCATGATACAAGATTACTCGTCAAGAAAAGACTTTATTCTGTGAACATGTGAGTGAGCACTGAGTGAGCATCCTGAGGGCAAAGGGGGGAAACAGCAGTCTGCTGGTTTTACTGAATCACAGTGTGACGGACTGTAGATCCCTGCATTGCTGTCTCCACTGGGTACCTGACTCAGCGTCTGATGTGTGGGGATGGAATACTCTGGAAGTTCAGGGGCATTTATTCCTGGAAAGCCAGTGGAAGTTATTGAACGAGCTGGTGCAGGAACAGAGTTGGGCCAATGCACGTTCATGCTCGAATATCCTAAAAATGCAGACAGCCGACGATGTCTCGGGTTACTTTTTTGAAATGTTTGTATTAATTCTAATTCAGGAGGTTGACATGTGAAATAGAGCTTGAACTGACTTTAATACTGCTAGTGTTCATTATTTTGTCTGACCCTTAAAGGGCACTCTACCGATTCTACATGAGGATTTGACTGTACGGCCGTGTTCAGTACTCAGTTTGAGAACACAGCTGTATCATGTTTTCTGAGGAGTGCAGCCGAATCTGAGAGACCCTGATGATGTCATCGTGGTGATTTTGGTTTGGGCTTGATGAATGCGCATTCTGAACAGAGTCTCCGACGCAAACTGGGGTTGTGGAGTGAGAAAGACGTCGGGCTTAACGGGGCGGCGAGGGCCCAACGGAACACGCTGTGAAGTTGCATTATAAGAAAAGGAGAACCCGACCTTTAAAGGATGTTTCAGCCGCTGCTGCTTGGAGTTTGCCGGTTATCAGCATTCCAATGTTATGGAAGAGCAATACAACTGCTGGAGTGCCCTTCATGTAGAGATGTCAACATACAGAACCACAGCGACAGGTGTTCAAGTAGCCTCTCGCTCAACAGACGTGATGGAGAGGCTAACAGATGAAGTGCAGCCGTGTCCAAACTCCGCTCTACTCGTACAGTAGTAACTGTTAATTGTTGTAGATACTGTTTTTTGCAGTTTATATACACAAGCTATAAATTAACTTTATAGCTGATCCACAGCCTGTGAATTAAACATTCAAGAATTCCCCTCTGAATGAATAAACTTCTATCTTGGAACACAGTGAGAGTACAAGTATTTAATGGACAGACTCCAGTAAAGTAAAGTCCCTCAGAACTGCACTCAGTACAGTACTTTAGAGAACACTACTTTGTTCCTTTCCACCACTGCGTAGTGTACGTACTGAGGAGGAATATGTCGTCTGGAATTGGGACACAGCATTTGGTTAATCACAGCCTGTCATCTTCTAATAGCAGCCTTCAGTTTAGAGTCTGAGAACAGCTGCACAGACGCTGGAGAGCGGCGCCATGTTTCAGCTGCAGCAGACATCGTCAGTGAGGTCAGAGTCACACAGAGATCACCGCCGGGCCAGACAGTCGGAGGTCAGAGTCACACAGACATCACCGCCGGGCCAGACAGCCTGAGGTCAGAGTCACACAGAGATCACCGCCGGGCCAGACAGTCGGAGGTCAGAGTCACACAGAGATCACCACCGGGCCAGACAGCCTGAGGTCAGAGTCACACAGACATCACCACCGGGCCAGACAGTCTGAGGTCAGAGTCACACAGACATCACCGCCGGGCCAGACAGTCTGCGAGTCACTGAAAGGTCCTCAAACAAAGGTTGCTTTCAATTTACTCCGGTCGATCTGACCTTTGCCCTCCCTCTGCTCCGACCTCCTCTTGGCTTTGACCATGGAGGGCAACTCTGAAGTCTGGTATACTGCCGACCTCATCCTGCTGCCCCGGCATCGCAGCTCTACGGCCACACCCTCCCACTTCCTGTCCAGCTCTAACCCCTGGGACCCCCTGAGGTCTCGGGACCCCCTGAGGTCTCGGGACCCCCTGCGGGTTTGTATTCTGTCTTCTGTGTCAAAGCTGGCCCCAATGTTGTCTAAATCCAAGGCTCGCTTTGGGGTCGAGTGGTTGGGGCGGGATGAAGGGGACTTGGATTTGCGACGTGAGCGAAGAGGAGGCCGTGGTGGAGGAAGAGGAGGAGGAGGAGGAGGAGGAGGGGGGATTTGGTTGGAAGACGTTGTTCTTCTGCTTTGCCTTTTGAAACCTCCTCCTCTTTCCCCGTCTTTCCATCTGTTTCCATCTTTACCTGAGGAAGAAGAGGCTGCTTTACAAAGAGAGACGACAAAAGAGACGACAAAGCACTCGCCGACACTGCAAACCATCCACATGCACGGAACACTCACAGACAACACAAAAGACAGAGCAACGTCGAATAACAAGAACAAGACTGAACTGAAGCAGGGTCTCATGCTTCTGTGTGTTTATGTGTGTGTGCAGTACAGCGAGAAATTAAGATGATTCACATTCTGTCAAATCCAGTGAACTATCACTCTGACTGACATGACCAGCCTGTAGCCAACTGTTGCAACACACACACACACACACACACACACACACACACACACACACACACACACACACACACACACACACACACACACACACACACACACACACACACACACACACAGCTGGGAGGCAGCAGGAAACTAAGTGGCTGTGACAGATATTCCCATGCTGCCTCTTGGCTGACATCATGGGAGAGAGGGGTAGATGGAGGTCAGTGTGTGTGTGTGTGTGTGTGTGAGTGAGTGAGTGAAAAGAGGCCGTGTCTCCATCTTAATACAGCATGCTGCCATCTACTGGCTGAGAGGAGGGATGTATTCTCTGACAGCTGATTCTCTGTTTGTTCACACAGCATCTGCAATCGTCTCATTTCATTCTCTTTTCAAATGTCTTGTATTGTTTCACAAGATGCCAGTGAACAAAATTAAACAAGCGCTTCATATAGTCGACCTTTGACATGTTGCTGCTGATGGAGACTCAGCCAGTGCTAGTGTTAGCATGCTAGCATTCTCAGCTAACTAGGGAAACACAGGTCAACATGTTATAGCTGCTAACTACACATGATGATGATGATGATGTTAGCATTTAGCTCAAAGCACCGCTGTGCCTCACAGAGCCGTGAGCACAACTTCAGACTTATACAGTAAGTGAGCCAACGTTACAGTCGACAGCACAAGAACGACTTAACAACGGCAGTATGATGACTTGTGATAGGAGCACAGAAACGTCACGTGTAGCGGTATGAATATTCACACCCTTCGTCTACAGGTGTTTCCACCTGCATGAACTGAGGTTAGGCCCCTCCCCCTCAGGACAGTGTGGGCGTAGGCCTGGTCTCCCGCTCTCCTGTGAAAGCTTTATTCGAGGGACAAATTACATCTTTTATTAAAAACAACTGGTCGGGAGTGCAGATAAATACAACTGCATATTACTCTGTCTTTATCAGGCTAAAAGTACAATATATTACATGTGAGAGTATAATTCCTGTTTTAATACAGTACAGTTTGCCCGAGCTCAGCTGTTTACTCTCCCTCTCTGTCTGCTCTCTCTTTATTATTCCATCTCTCACCAGCAGATGGAGCCATTTGAGATGAGAAGTCAACCTGCCGGTGCACTGAGGTCATTCTTTCGTTGGCCAGTGGAGATGGGCCATCGTCCAAACAAGAGCCTGCGAGTCAAAGCACCAAAGCCAAAATTGTATTCATACAACAGCTTCTGTGAACACGGCTCTCCCGCGCAATTACAGCAGCAATCAGACGACTCACTGGGTCCTGCAGCAGGAGAACATGAATCACAGATTGCTTTACTTTTGAAAAAATGTCAGCACTGCCACGGTATTCCAGTCATGAGTTTCCTTTTTTTGTATTTGACCAAATTCTTGTTATGGTTTGACCCTCATCCGACATATTTACACCACACAGGAGAAAAGTCCAGAACCCACCGTCCACAGAGATTAGAATCATTGTTCTTTATGGCCTGTCCCATCTACTCTCTCCACATCGTCCAGACATCGTCTTCTGGTGGATCCCACACACTCATATATCACAGACAGAAGCTTGTGTGTGTGTGTGCGTGTGTGTGTGTGCGTGTGTGTGTGCGTGTGTGTGAGGACAAGGAAGAAACTGTTTTGTTTGTGGGCTACCAAAGAGACCAGCATGACAAAGCTTGCCTAACAAGGCGTTGAGCAGAGGAGAACCCATGCATAGCTAATAGCCCCGTCCCCACACACACACACACACACACACACACACACACACACACACACACACACACACACACACACACACACACACACACACACACACACACACACACACACACACACACACACACACACACACACACACACACACACACACACGGCAATAGAGAGAGAGGAATATCAAGTGAGATGAATGGACGGGAGGTCGCACACATTCAGAGGACATTAAGTGAGGAGAATAGAATAAATCGGATATTTTTGAAAGTATAAGAAACAAAAGGAGGACGCTCACATGAGGCTCAACAGAAGAGAATTCAGTCTTTAAAACATTTATTTGATCTATTTACAGACAGTCAACTGATGAGAAGAGAGGAGAACTGATTCTATTGTGACACAACTGAAGGAACAGCATGGCTGCAACTCAACGACGACGACAGCAATACGGTGCTTTCACTAAGTTGACGACACACAAATTAATACTTTTAACTGATAGATTGTAAAAATGAAAAGGACGTGGGATAAATTAAAGTCTTCTTGACAATATAATACAGGATGAAGGAGGAGAGAAACCTTCAAACAGTGAAAGGGTTTGACTTGTTGGTCCAATGTTTCCAGCTAAGATGTTGCAGGAAAGACGGTTCAGAACACTGTTGAATTGCTTGACTGTGTCAAGAACAAAGAAAAAGAAGAACAGGTGCTGCTGAGGGATGTAGTGCAAAGAAGGGAAACGGAGAAGAAGGCGGGAAAACAGCTCAAACAGTCGGTGCAGACGCGTCTGGTGTATTTGGTCAGAGAGCGAGTTTGCAGGTGTGCGCTGGCTGCAGTCTGCTCTCACGAGTGACACCAGAAATGGCCGAGGTGAGAGAAGAGCGGTGGAAACACAGCGCACTGTGCTCCAGTGCTGAAGAAACAGCTGAGCAGACGTGTGCTGCAGCGTACGCTTGTGTTTACGGGTCTGGACCGCCATGTTGGCTCAATACCTCAGTGGATTAGGAACAGCTGTGATTCATAAAGGAACCTCTGGCAGCTCAACCACCTGTAGCGTGAAACAGACATTTTGAAAAGTTTAAGTAATGTGAAAGGAGGAAAATGATTTTTAAAAATCTGTAAATATGTGTCAAGTCTTGTTTGTAATTGGCTAAAGTGCTGTTAGACTCTGTACACTGGGGGGGGGGTTGGCACCGGCCATCGAGCTAAAGTCTCTAGAAAGTAATTACACTGCGGCTCAAAGGTTCACACAGATACAAACCACGCAGGGAAATGTCTGCACACGTTGAGATGCATCCATGTATTTCCTCTCTTTATGCGTCTGAGCTGTTAACATGAAGGCTGTCGATGCATCACTGCGCTCCACTTCATGACTCTATTAAAACTCATGTCTACGGCCGTGATGAGAGCTCAGTCTTTCACCTTTCTTACTGTATTTTACAATACATTTTAATGAGACGGCAGAAAGTGACTCATGAGATAAAGGGAGGAGATCTGGATGCATTCTGGGCCGACTGACCAACAATCAACTTCAAACGGACTTTATTGGGTCTCCGGTCCTGCTTACGGTCAGGTGAAGGAAGAGGTGAAAGTTCAAACGTTTTTGGAGGTCACACGGGGGAAGTACCTGAGCTCGGCTGACCGCCCTGTGCTTGTTGTTGGGGTCGGGGGTGGGGGTGGGCTTTGCACTGTAGGGCGGAGGGAGCGATGTAGTCGAGGCTGGGACTGTCGATGTCCCCCTCTCCCACAAGAGTCAGATCAGACAGCGTGTCCTCCTCCAGCATCTGGACCGATTCTCCCCTGCAAGAGTCCTGGAGGAGACCACGCTGTGCACCCTGGGACGGGTGGATGGGGGAGACGGTGCCAGGAAACGGAGGAGGGGGTCTGGCTTTCCTCCCCCCTCCACTCTCAGTTCCCAGTGCAGAGTCCAAGCTCTGGGACTGACGGCTGGCATTGAGCACGTGGGGGCCTCCCCTGTCGTTGATGTTCACCTTGTTGCCCCGGTGGGCGCTGCTCGGGAAGCTGCCGTTGTTGGGGTTTCGGGAATAAGGCGTGGAGCAACCGGGCTCAGAGGCGTAGGGTGGAGGTCCGGCCCGGTTGGTGGCCGCTGGCGACGGGCGCAGAAAGTCTGGGAGCTGCAGCTCGCTTTTGTTTAGCAGACCTCGCTGGTCATCTGCTCGGTTGCTCTGAGCTCTGGATATTAGGTCGAAGAACTCTGCAGACACACACACACACACACCAAACAGGTGCACATAAGCACAGGCTCATGCATGTGCACACACGCACACACACACACGCACACACACACACACATAAATGAATAATCACCAAAAAGTAACATCATAAAACAGTAAACCTCGTCCATTGTAGTTGAGAAACATGCAGCAGGAGGTTTGTATTAATCAGGTAGACAAGTCAAAGGTGAGAGGTCAGCGGTGACTGTGCTACATGTAGCTAGCTAGCTTTGAAAGCATTTGGTGCTGCTTCATCAATACTGCAGACAGGCCGAAGGGTTAGTGTGATCACAGCAACCAAGCTACAGAATCAAGAGGACAGAGAGAGGGAGGTGGTTCAGTCTTTACCTTCAGCTTCGTCTATATTAATCTTTTTCTGCTTTCTGTTCTCCGGTGCCTTGCGGAGAGAGACAGAGTGGCTGGGTAAGGGCTTGCTGCTCGTGTCAGGGCTGGGCCCAGTCTTGCCGTTTTCCCCATGGGGGTGGGCTGACCCGGCCTTCCCTGACGGCCTGTTCTCCCCCTGGGGGCCACAATGAGAGCGGAGCCCTGTTAAGTCATCACGGTGCAAGTATGGGCACAAGTAAGGACAACACGTGGGGACTAATGCTACTGATGGGGAGGACGGGGACAACGTGTAGAATGAGACTTTGATGGGGGAGTAGGGGGGGCACACGTTTACGTAGGATGAAAATAATTATGATGATGAGTTTGTTGGTTTTATGTAACAAATAAATCTATGACAAGTATACTTCTAGTAAAACATACATCTATGAAAACGTCTGATCTAAAGACAGCTGGGATGTTCCATTCAGACAAGCACAATGCTTAGCACAGTGTGCGCGAAGCATTGCCAGCATGGAGGGTAACAGCAGCACACACCGGAACACCAGAGGGACCAACGTTCTACTCCCCAAAGCCACACTCCCGCCCTTCAAGTGGGAAACAAAAGATTCTTTTATAATCAACCAGGAAAGGGTTAAACGACCATCACAGATGGTCATGGATCAGGTTGAAGGAAACCCACAATGCATTCCACAGTGCTAACGTCACCACCAACTCAGTGCTTTGCAGGTGCACAGAGGGAGTCTTTGAGGCCGTGAGATCCAGCAAACGCTCCGCAAAGGTCGGGCTACTGTCGCCTGCCCACTGGGCTCGTTATGGAAGAAAGAGAACCAGAAAACCAGAGAGGAAAGTCCACGATGCACTCGGCCGCAGGCAGACCGCAACAACGGAGCGTGAGCAACTTTGAGAGAGTGACGGAGCTCCACAGCAACAGTGCACATAGATCCAGCCCCACGCCGACAGAGACGCACATCACACACCTGAGCACGCTTTCAACACACATTGCAAACAGACATGGGCGATCGAGGACAGCGAGGGAGACACTTAGTAGCGTGACATCATCAACCAGGAAGTGGAGACATTCTGTGGGTTATGGAACATTCCAGAGCGAGAAGAAAACGGGAAATTCGATGCTGGAGGAGATCTTACTGTCGTCGACTGGTTTCTGCTCGTGGAGGCCGGGGCGAGGCCCTGAGAGGGAGCTGCCTTCTGTTTGTCTGCTGGAGGAAGCAAACTGATGCATTGAGACAGCACGATGCTGAACGTATGCTGTCAATGAGAGACAGCAGATCACATTCTGTATGGACAGCATGTGTGTGTGTGTGTGCTACTCACCCTTTCCAGGGGTGTTTTCTGCAATATCTAATACCACTCGCAGCCCATCCAGGTTAGATATAGGAAGACCTAGATCCAACGGCTCCAACTCCCCACTCTGCATCTCACACACACACACACACACACACACACACACACACACACACACACACACACACACACACACACACACACACACACACACACACACACACACACACACACACACACACACACACACACACACACACACGATATGAGTTTGAGGTCTTCACATACACTCCTGTCTGTCTATTTCTTTCTGTCTGTACACAAGCAGCTAGAGTGACTTACGATGCGTGCCACCAGGTCAGCGAGGTGCAGGCCGTATTTGGCCACCACCGGCCTGAGGACCTCCGTCACTGGCTTGGTGGGCTTTGCTTTTAGGCCCACCGAGCGGTTAATAGGGACCAAGTCCAGCCTGGAAAGAAAAACAAATCCATGTTGTCTGTAGGATGCTGCAGCAGCGTAAACGGCAGCGATGGATTCAAGACGACCACTTTCTCTCATTTTAACGGCCAGTGTTGGTTTGAAATGTTTGACAGCGTCATGATGTGTTCTTCTCATTACTGTACCTGAAGAGAGTGCGCTTCTCTAGTCGGAGGTCCCGGGAGCACAATGTCATACAGTCTTGGTCTAAAACAAGAGGCTGAGAGAGTGAGACAGAGAGAGTGAGACAGACAGAGACAGAGAGAGACAGAGAGAGGGTGAGACAGAGAGAGAGTGAGACAGAGAGAGAGTGAGACAGAGAGAGAGTGAGACAGAGAGAGAGTGAGACAGAGAGAGAGTGAGACAGAGCGAGAGTGAGACAGACAGAGAGAGACAGAGAGAGAGTGAGACAGAGAGAGTGAGACAGAGAGAGAGTGAGACAGAGAGTGAGACAGAGAGTGAGACAGAGAGAGAGTGAGACAGAGCGAGAGTGAGACAGACAGAGAGAGACAGAGAGAGAGTGAGACAGAGAGAGTGAGACAGAGAGAGAGTGAGACAGAGAGTGAGACAGAGAGAGAGTGAGACAGACAGAGAGAGACAGAGAGAGAGTGAGACAGAGAGAGTGAGACAGAGAGAGAGTGAGACAGAGAGTGAGACAGAGAGAGAGTGAGACAGAGAGAGAGTGAGACAGAGAGTGAGACAGAGCGAGAGTGAGACAGAGAGAGAGAGAGACAGAGAGAGAGTGAGACAGACAGAGAGACAGAGTGAGACAGAGAGAGAGTGAGACAGAGAGAGTGAGAGACAGAGAGAGTGAGACAGAGAGTGAGACAGAGAGTGAGACAGAGAGTGAGACAGAGAGAGTGAGACAGACAGAGAGACAGAGAGAGAGTGAGACAGAGAGAGTGAGACAGAGAGAGAGTGAGACAGAGAGAGTGCGACAGAGAGAGTGCGACAGAGAGAGTGAGACAGAGAGAGAGTGAGACAGAGAGAGAGTGAGACAGAGAGAGTGAGACAGAGAGAGTGAGACAGAGAATAAGAGTGTCGTCATGAAAGATGCGATTACTGACTTAATAAACCAACAAAAGATCTCTCTGGTCTCTCTCAGTTTAAAACTGCTTTCATATTGTTTTTGGCCTGGTCCATCAAACATGTTTGTCATATTGTGACCTTATGAAGTTGATATGACCAACATATTATTAATTTATTGCCTTTTGAGCAATGAGACTGAATTAAAACTAAACAAATTAAGTTTGTGGGCCATAAAACTCTCCAAAAATGAGCTAAAAGGATGCAAAGACACTTGTATGACGATATGGATTGTTGCCGTTGTGTTTGCGTTGGTTCAGTGTGATTTCTTGTGGTTTCTGATCCTTTGTATAAAGAGCTTTGAAGCCCATAATAAAGGTATTTAGGACAGCACCACATCCACTTGTGTCGTACCTTCTCCCCTCCAACCAGGAAGAGGTCTATCGCTGCCAGGTTGATGCAGAGCTTCTCACAGAGGCCCAGCAGCAGGTCCCTGATCGACACCCCGGCCCTCAGAGGCACAGAGCAACACGAGCCGTCCGGCAAACTGATGTTACACTGCCTCAAGGGGGCGCTGCCCCCTCCGCTCTCACTGGACGCCGATACTGCGCCACGGGAAACATCCCCCTGAAGCAAGAACACAGCGACACGGACAGGGAGGGTGAGAGGAGGGATGGAAACAGAAGAGAACAGCCAGTCTGACATTTCTTCAGTATTCTCAGTGTTAATGCAACGTGTGAACTACTTCTTCCCAGACTGACCTCGTTCTTCCCTAACCCGGACGTCCCCAGCTCCAGACTGGCTCCTGAGGACAGAGAGCCCTGGGATTCACGGCGGCCATTGCTGCCAGATAAATCTGAAGAACGATGCACTCGTCAGTCGTGTCTACTAATTGCAACTCTATGTCCACCGATTGCAATACAAGCACTTTTAAATCAAAACATTTTCAGACATTTTCAGCGACTGACTGTAGTTGAAGTCGGTCAGCTCTCGTTTCTTCGGGCCTTTGCCGAAGCTCCTGTTGCGGGACCAGGAGAAGAAGATGCCTTTCCTCCGGTCTCCTGCATCATCCCGACTCTCCTCATTTAAAGACTTGCCCGACTTGCTCTTTTTGTCCTCCTATCAGACACACACACACAACGGCAATGAAGAGGGGCAGACGCACACACATGTACACAAAGAAACCAACTAACGGATGAATGCAACCCCATTAAAGAACACACACAGAAACACACACAGACGAGCCCGATGGCACAGGATCATCACAGCTTCTTTATCTGGGTCATTCGTATTGGATGGGTCACTTCACAGAACTGTAAACAATCTGAAAAGCAGTTCTGTGATCTTCATCCTCATACATGTAAGATCATAGATTTCTCAATGTTTCAGTGTGTCCCGACATTAAACTGAAACCAGATGCAGCCCAGAGGAAGTCTTCATGGAGGCTTTGTGTTGCGTTACCTTCTTGGGTGTGGAGAGATTGGAGCGGTCGGAGCCAGTGGTGCTGTGTTTGGAGGTGGGGCTGCTGGGGATGTGGTAAGGGTCCGGCAGGGGCCTCCCCTCCACTTCTGCCAGCATGCACTCCTGGTACAGCAGAGCCTTGAGGAACCGCGTGTAGCTGTCGAACTTCATCAGGTTGAAGATCTAAAGGGGCGAAAAGGAAGGAAAGGAGTAATCAGTGGGCAGCGGAGAATGCAGGAAGGATTGAACGAGCGCACACAAAATAAAGAAAACTTAGAAAGAAAGGGGATGGAAGGCGGGAAGAGAGGATGGAAATCATGCAACGGTAAAAAAGAGAATGAAAGGAGGGGAGATGAGAGAGGATTGAGAATACAATGAAGAACAGAGGCAAAGGCTGAAACAATGGATGACAAAACAATATTCACAGATGTTGGAACGCATGGTCAAAATGTCACAATGTAAGTAAACGTCTAACATCCCATCAGCAGCCCCTTTAGGTTGTTCAAGTCCTGAAATCCCAGAGGAAATGAATTGTGTCCGTCCTCTGAGGAGAACTGATGCTTCTCCAACGGTGGCACGAGATCCCAATGAGTCCGAGGGTATCGTGGAAAATCTCATCTCTGGCTCTGATGTGTGTGTGTGTGTGTGTGTGTGTGTGTGTGTGTGTGTGTGTGTGTGTGTGTGTGTGTGTGTGTGTGTGTGTGTGTGTGTGTGTGTACATGTGAGCTTGCACATGCACAAGTCTCACTTCCCCCTTCACGAGGAAGGTGAGAGGTCAGTGTCGTCTTAGCTCAGCTCCTGGCTGCTCATCACCTCGAGAGTTCGACAAAGAAGTCCTTGAGTTTGTGTTTGGCGGGTACGCTACCTGCAGTTGCTGCTCCTTAAACATGTCGGGTCGGGGGGCGTTGAGTATGTCGTCGGCGAGCTGGGCTTGACTGTCTATGTTGACCGGTGTGGTGGCCTTGCTGGACAGGAAGCTGTTGTAGATCTCCCTGGCACGCTGAGAGAGCTGGGAAAGGAGGTGGAGGGGAGGTCGAGGTTTAGATTGAAAAAGACACGGTGATAAGAGCCGATAAGGAATCATAAAGCATAACATCGCCCCTCAAACAATATCTTGCACGTCTGTTACCTGCTTCTTGTCATTCTCAGGGACGTGGCTGAAGAACTCACAAGCCTGCCAGAACAGGATATTCTCCTCGCTGAACTCTTTCTTCAGGAACTCCTGAAGCATCAAATGTGGATCAACAATTAGACACCAGAGAGGTTTGCTTTACAAAGTCCTTTTGGAAGTCTGTCACGTGAATGTGCACCAGCAGCCGTGGTCGTACCGAGAAGTAGCGGACGCCCACGGGGTCCTGCAGCAGCCGCTCGAAGCAGACGGCCCAGCTGGCCACTCTCCTCTCAGTGTGGCGCCGGTGGCTCTGGACGCTGGGCAGGCTGGCGTTACTGTTCAGACTGTTGTCGCTGCTGCAGCCCTGCAGCTCCACGCTGTTGAGTTCTGCACAACACACACAACAACTGGTTGGAGCGGCGACTTCTGGGTGTCTCCCAGTGTGATTTGATTCAGGGTGTAATGATTGCAAAACTTGTTTTAATGCATCTCAATTTGAGCTTTCCATACTTCACTGCATGTGCACATTCACAACAGCACGATCAACGGTTGGTCTGGTCTAAGAAGGGTGATGGGGTGGAAGTGCTTATCTTTCCTGTCTGAAGGGCTTCACCTGAAGGCAGCACTGCCAGTGGCCTGGAGTCCCATCAGAGTAACAGCCATTCAGCTGAGCCTCCTCCAGCCGCTGCTTCATCCGTCTCTTTGCAACACATCAGCGCTGCAGCACGCTTTCACTCACACGATCCCTACGATGCCGACATCACACATTTGATCTGCCCGACTATTTTCAACTCCTGTGTTGCAAATAAATGTACTTCATAATTCAGTGTCTCCTATTCCTGCCACAGGCCAAGCAACGGCCGTGAAGTTTGACATGATATATTATATCTCACATGAATCCAGAAGAGCCCTCGGCGAGCACAGACCTCCACGAGGCCAAAGTGTTGCAACGTGAACCAAAGTGAAAGATGACGTGTGCGTCCGCTGCGTTCTTCCCGCTGACAGACGGAGACGTGTGAACCGGATGTTCACAGTGCAAAGAACTGTGTTCCGCTGCTCTGCATCATATCAGACTCACGTAAAACACAAAACGAGTGAAGCTGTGGAAAAGAGAGTCGAACAACTCCCAGCTTCATTAAAGCGCCGCAAGACCTCAGTACGTCCGTCTTCCTCATGTTTAGACTTCTAAAGCAAAGGAGAGAAGCTGAGAAGAACCAGAGCTCCAGAGCTCCAGAGCTCCAGAGCTCCAGAGCTCCAGGCCCAAAGAACTGAAAGTGAGTTCCTCAGTTGAGATAAAACAAGAACAAGAACAGCCGGAGGGACGGCGTCACACGTCAGGTGGCCGAGGCGACGCCGATCTAGTAGATCAACTGAAAGAGCAGTCTGCTGCTCACAGCTGGTCCTGTGTGGGTCCAAACTTAGAACGTTGGCTATTAATAAAGAATTGCCCTGAGATATCCGCTTTTTCACAATTTTTAAAAAAGCTATCAATGCTTTCATTCTGAGGATTGTGTCTCTTCAACCCGTCGGGCTCGTTCACTCTCGTTCAGTTCCAAACTGCTGCGAGTGCGTCTGCTCGGTGGTGATCGCTGTGAATGGGAGACAGGAACGCATCCCTCCATCCTTCCATCACTGATGCTGTCAGTGTCACAGACCGGCCGTCACAATCCATCAACAACAACACAGTTCTGTCAGACACGTCACTGCCAAGAGATGAAACATTCCTCTTCCTCTTCAAAACTAAAATGTAAGTGAAGATGAGTGAATACTTCAGATCATTGACTTTGCAAAGCAAAATTACATCCATGTGTGAATGACATTAAACTGCTCAGCAGAGCTCAGTAACAGAGTGCTCTTATTACTCTAACGCTCACTGTGACCGTCATGGAGAAAGGAAACAGCAGAGCAAAGGTACTGGACACCAGTAAGACCAGTAAGACCAGCAAGACCAGCAAGACCAGCAGCAACAGGCAGGTTCACCCTGCAGCTGGTCCTTTGACGAACAATTCATTTCTCAGACCATCTGCATCGTGTTGCCGCTGTGATTGACAATCCTTCGATCACATTTCAGTCACTAAACTAAAGCGAACTGATCCACAGCATCAAAGCCTCAAAGATGTTGTTTTTGCTCTTCGTGCCTGAAATCGACGTTTCCTGTCGTTGGAGAAGAAGCGCTTGAAGCAGCAGCTGGATCCTCACCTGGGTAGAGCTGGTAGGAGCCACTGTGGTGCCAGCAGAGCAGGTAGCGGTTCCTGAGGGGCAACCAAGCCCCCCCATCCATACCGACACTATCAGGTCAAACACACCAGGCCGGACACACGGTCCAAGACAGAGCGCACACACACACACACACTGCTGACAACATCCCACGGAAGGAAGCGAGAGAAGGAAAGAGAGAGAGAGGCTGGTGGTGGTGAGCAACCTGGCTGACAACCTGATAGACCAGAGAGAGTCAGGTCACAACACACACACACACACACACACACACACACACACACACACACACACACACACACACACACACACACACACACACACACACACACACACACACACACACACACACACACACACACACACACACACACACACACACACCGCTGTGAGCTTCCAGGTAAGTGATCCGAGCACACACAGGCCTTGAGATGATAAATAATTCAGAGCCAACGGAGGACGGAACTAAAAACGCCAGAGCACAAGTGCATTCATGTGCATGTGCGCGCGCGCACACACACACACACACACACACACACACACACACACACACACACACACACACACACACACACACACACACACACACACACACACACACACACACACACACACACACACACACACACACAGCAGTATTGATGAGGAGCTTGTTAAAGGAGGGCCACGAATGAGACGAATGAGACCTGCAGGCCTCATGCAGCTACACACACACACACACACACACACACACACACACACACACACACACACAGTCAACCTATTTTATTATTTCATTGACTTTTATGAAAGATCTAAATGAATACAATTTCTGCTGCTGGTTGGCAGTGCGGCTCAGTGGTCCTGTGGGTGACGCCGGCTGCTTTAGGCCTGACAGCGGACCGTGTCAGTGTCGTCTATCTGCTGTGTTCAACAGACATCTAGTCGCGTGCATCACAACAACGGCCTGAACTGTTGCTGGAACACTTTCACTGCTGGACGTCACTGGGATCATTCCTTCATGTGGAAGGCAACATCGGGCCTGACTTAAACATTCATTTCCTAACAAATAGACAAATAAGTACATTTACAGAATTCGTATTTATTGTTGAAAGCAAGCCAGCGAGTACACGAAGTACCTCCAACCAGCTGACACGCGTGTGTGATGCTCTGCTGTCTACCGGCGAGCTGCTGACGCACGTCTAATGACACGTAAACGCTGAACTCACTTGAACAGATCGGCTCCATTGACACATCAATGCGAGTCACGACTGGCCTGAGATCCACTGTCGATGTCGCACTGCTGCATTAACATACGTGTGTAGCTGCATCACTGCTGGCGCACAGGAAACACGCTTCAGAAGAACTTGTGTTCATGACGATGCAAAACCTGAGAACCTGAGAACTGCAATTAGAGCGCGTGAGTTGAAACAGCAGCCCAGTGAACGTCAGCAGCATGAGATCACTGTGAGGAAGCATTCACAGCGTTACTGGAGTCACAGCAGCAGCTCTGCATTCATAATCTCACTCAACAGCGCAGACACATGTTTAGCATCACAATGAACTCGAGGGACTAAAAGTAAAAGTACGGCCAACGAGTACCCTTTCCTCAGTGTTTACATCTGATGGACCAATGAGCAACAGGATCACTGATAGAAGCTGCTCTTCTGTCAGACGATCCATCGAGGTTCCTCTGGTCACTGAAGACGCTGCTGGAGTCCACGCAGCGACTCTTCTCTTCCTACCTGGTGACAGTGATCTACACTCCTCCTCCTCTGCATACCTGAGAGGAACCATTTCCACTCGTCTCTTCAGCGTCATGCTGCTGAACATCACATGCTTGAGAGCACGCTTTCCACTTCACTCACAAACAACACATCCTCTCTTCAACACGTTCACCCGAACAACACAAACACTCCACATCGGCTGGAAACATGTCGATGGCCCTTCAGTCTCCCTCCTCTCATCTCTCGTCTCCCATTAACTGAGTCTTTCATGTGCACTCGTGAGGCGTTGAAGCACCAACAGAAGTCTCCTATGGGAGACCTGTTGGTGTTGTTGGCGCATGCTAATTACGCTCATGACACCAACAGCTTACCTCCAACGAGGTCCAACACGACAACGAGGGAACACAGACGACAAACACGCCAACTAGAACTACTGACCCCACGGAATTCATCAGAACAGATATTTGTAATATACTTTCACATATTAAGCGATTACATTTAATTCCCGATGCTGTTTCACAAGCACACGAGTGTAACTTCGTGCTGAGGATGTTTATCCTTCTGCTGAACAGCACCATGTTCTGTTCTCACGTCGGGGAGTTCTTGTTGTTGTGCAGCTCATGTTTTCTAACGTGGGACTGTGAGCAGGAGGCGGGGCAGACGGCGATCAGGTCCAACAGACGGTCTGTTGTTTCTATGAATTCAGTAAACGCAGCCAGATATCAATGAGCGTGGTCGTATGGCTGCGTGTGTGGCCCGACACAAAAGACTCACTTCATCCCATTAAATGCTACTTAAAGTAGATCACAACAACTTCAGGACGAGGGAAAGCAATCAGAGAAGCCAATAGAGTCAGATGGTGTGAAGACGTGTCTACTCACCTCCATCGGAGACTGCAGTGGACTGTAAAGAAGCAGAGAAAGACATGGATCAGCAGATTCCCTCATCGCACACACGAGACATGTTCATACAAGCCACACAGTTCACCAGCTGTCCGAGCGTGCAGACGCAGACGACTGCGTTCCTCACCCGGCTCATCGTCACACGCAGACACTTTCACATGATGACAGGCAGGTTAGCGGCGCACCCACACTCATTGTCTGGTGTGTGGGCGGACTCATTGTGAACTGGCTGTGCTTGCTTTGCAAGAAAGCCTCCTCAGAGAGGTGGGTGTGTGTGTGTGTGTGTGTGTGTGTGTGTGTGTGTGTGTGTGTGTGTGTGTGTGTGTGTGTGTGTGAGAGAGAGAGAGAAAAGGTGAACTGTAGGCCTACCTGCCCCCAAATTCACAGTGAAGTGTGATGTTTGCTTGCATATCTAAATCGCATTTTCAGATCAAACTCACGTTAGAGTCACAGCCGAGTCTTCCTCTCTCTCTCTCCCTCTCCCTCTCTCTATCAAAATAAGTCAGTTTCTCAACATCGGCTGAAACATTCAGACACGTTTACAGTGAGGATACAAAGAGAGTCTCTGTGGTGAGGAAGCAGCATCTTAACACACCAACAACCATCCACCCGCGGTTCATCAATATGCAGATTCAGTTACCAGGTCACCACTGTATGTAAATGTGCCAGAACCTGATAACACTGTGTTTCTGTTGGTGCATGTCACTCGTCAAAAATACAAACCAGAAAAAAAACTGGCGGATACACGATACTAAGAGTCGATGTAAACATTTAAACCAATCAAAGGTGATGGAGTTGACCCGCCGGTGCAGCGCGTGTGCCGGTTCGATTCCTTCCTCACTCGAGCCAAGCCGTCCTCACCAGATGGCACAGCCGACCTCACCGCCGGGATCAGCTGTTCAGACCGTCCTCTGACGAGTTGAGGTTGAACCATCGCTCAGGACCAGAGGGAGAAACCTCACCAGTGAACCGGTTACCCGATACACGCGGATTAGACTCCCACACATTTCACCAGCGTGTATTCGGCCTCTGGTGTGTGTGTGTGTGTGTGTTAAGACATGCTTCATATTTCATATGGGTGTAGGCTATGTATGCATGTGGTCGACATCTGTTGGAGCTGTCTCTTGTGTGTGTGTGTTCACCTCCCATCCCCATTGAGCTCAAATGTGATCACTTCCAGACGCACTCTGTGGTGGAGTGGTTTGGCCCTTAGTCGAGGCCCCAAGTCCCCTCTCCCCCCCCCCCCCCCGCACCTCGAACCCATTTCAAACTTCCTCATTGTGTTTGTTCTTCTCCTCCGATCCAGTCTCCCCCTCTTTCTGCCTTTGTCCCCCATAACAACCTCTCTCCCTCCACTCTTCGCTCTAGTCAGTCCCCTCCCCCCCCCCCCCCCTCCTCCCCCTCTCCTGGCAGATCCTGGTCATTCCTGACAGCCCACAGGGAGAGACTGGGTGTTTTCCAGACTTTTCCTCCTTAAGCTTCTCTCCCCAAGCCCCGATCCATAGAGAAGCTGGAAAAATGGCTCGACAACAGAGAATCAAGATATGAAATATATCCGTGCGTTCTACCGTGAGCCTCCATTGCTTTCAAACTTAGAGCGCGACATCACTTCAGTGTTACTGGCAGCAGGGATTCACCGCTGCGTCACAGCCCCAATATCCTGTGTGGTTGTTTGCTGCTGATGCTGATTGTTCACAGGTATGAATGAGACTTTATTAAATGCACTGTTCAGATCAGCAGAGAAAAGGTGACACAGCACCACGTGACTGATTACGGCTTCCACATACGTGGCAAGAAACCTCAGAATGTGCGCGCGGTGACACATTGTGCGAGTTCAAACCGACTGATTTCTTCTGGACAGAGCGAGTCGCTTCAAGGAATATTTGTTCCATTTCAGTGAAAGGCTGCGAGGTGGATCTTTAGGGTGGAAGCAAAACAAAAGACAGAAGTAAGGGAAATGAGATCCTGCACTTTTTAAATGATATCTCGTCAGCAGTGAAGTAGAAAAGCAGTTTGCTCCAACGATAAATCACAAAAGCAACGATGTAATGACGTCGACGTGCTGCCTCTGCAGACTTCAGTCACATCTATCGCAGTGAGACGTGGATCCAAACGCTCAGCTGGGATGTTCTGGTTCTGATTCATGCATAGCTGCTCGCGTCTGTATTTATTTATATAAACACACTCTTTTCTCTTCACCAGCTCAAGTAACACATATTTTAAGGTATCAAATAATCAGATTATTATTTATTCATCAATAAACAGTGTAGTCGATGAGGACACCTTCAAACTGTCATATTTCAGAGCCTAGAACCACGACATGTCTTTGTTTAATGATAAATGTGATCATTAATAGTTGGTATTCAGTGATGTGACATCATATCTAATGCCCTAATAACTGCTCCAGTAACTCAGTTTTTGCCGACACATCGTGAACTATCTCGGAATTCACAAAAATAAATAAAATAACTTAAAATAAAACGGAGAAGTGCTGTGAACAGCGATACAGTGGAAGTGCTGATGTGACACAATGAACACACTCTCAGTCCAACAGAAGATAAGACGGCTGAATGTCACATGTCTTCATCGCTCTGACTCAAAGCGGGCTGCTCTCCTCACAGCGCATCGCTGCTGCCGCTCGCGGTGCCGCTGGGACGTGTAGTGTTGTGTTGCATTGTCACTTTGTTGATCAGCGGCGTTAAAATGACCGATGGATTCTGTGCAGCTTCACAAACATCATTATTTTGTCCGCAGGTCACAACATGTTTGTACACCAACATCCTCCTGCTCTCAGCTCCCTGAACATAAAATGCCACCTTGTAGCTACATGTCTGGCTTTTTCCTCCTTGGTTTTATGCATGCGTGCGTGCGTGCGTGCGTGCGTGCGTGCGTGCGTGCGTGTGCGTGGTCACTGTGCGTACGGGTCCCAAGTGCTTTATTAGCTGTGACTAGTGGGAGAGGGGCGGCTTACATCATCTGTTATGAAGTCTGGACGTTGGGTTCAAACTAAACACAGTTACAATTTACAGCCGTTTACTCTCCTTCTTATCATAATATTAATAAGTTAAGAGCCAAAAAAGTCTCCTGAAACAATCTCATGTTTCATAGGCATGGGTGCACGATGATTCCTGGAAAAGGACTCTTCTGCTTTACAGGATGAGACGCAGAGCAGCCAGTAACACGGGACAGGGTGAATAAAGATCTGTGGGAGAAACTGTCAGGGTGGAGATGCTCGCGCACGTGCACGTGCACACGCACACGCGCACGCACACACACACACACACACACACACAAAGACAACACTGTTTGTACCACAGGAACCTATTCCTGGCTCCAACACAGGAGCTGCAACTGCCACCTTTGGTAAGGAATGAGATCCTTGTGTGTGTGTGTGTGTGTGTGTGTGTGTATATGTGTGTGTGTGTGTGTGTGTGTAAGATGCCCAAAGAGACTGAAATATGGACCAACACTGAACATATCGTCCATTTACTGGTCTACCTGTAAACACTGGCGCAGCTCCAGGAGACCACACCTATAACTGAACTACTGACACACACACGCTGTCCTTAAAAGGTGACTTCGCATTCACAACACAGATTTTCCCTGCACGCACACCCACACACCCACACCCACACACACACACACACACACACACACACACACACACACACACGCACACACACACACAGCTGAGGAGGAAGCTGTTGCTCCAACAGGCTCAGTGTGTGCCTGTGTGTTTACTTTGAACAGGAGGTGAATAGTGGCGGCCATTGAGCGGACCAGAGTCCCCGTGCCAGGACTGGCTTCCATGAAACCGCTGAACTTTAGTGCAGTTTAACTCAGAGAGGACCGGCTGAGCCCAACAGGCCCATTAGGTTCATGATCCAGAAGTCTAATGAGGCTCTGCAGCTGTGAGCGTTCATTCAGCGCGACCATCGTCTGAAGTAGACGGATGGAATCACTTCAGACTGAATCGATGAATAACAAACGTACAGCGAGCAGGAGAACTCAAGAGTCAATGGAAGCCGTGCGATCGCCATCTCAACGACTCCCAACACATTTTAAAACGTCTCTTCTTATTCCTGAAGCGGAATCCTCTGTGGCCGTCTCTGGACTTCTGTAACAAAGCCCCCAAATCCCCGCGCTGCATTCAGGAACCACTCTGCAGCCGCTGTGAGAGGAAGGAATGTGGATAATGTTTGTTTTCCTCCAATAGAGCCACACAGGAGGTGTGACTCAGCGGCTCAGAGCGATGCACGTGTTTGACTTGGCGCGTTGCCTTCAGTGAGACTTTAACACGAGATCAGCCTGTCTGAGCACACGCACAGCTGCCAGTCTGCAAGCTGACTTCAGTGAAATTCACAGGATATTAGTCAGCACACCTTTCTATTGTGTACAGCTGGTTTTACTCACGATCTTTCACACACAGGACGAGCCGTATGACTCACAGAGGAAAGAAGAAATCAGCTCTTTCTGCCTTTGCCTCCATTTGTCTCCTCGTTTCCATCTCCCGCTCCGGCCCGACACACATCTGGCTTTGAGAGGAAACAGCCTGGAGCTTTCTCTCGTTGGTCTTTCTGTCTCACCTTCACACACACTCCACACCTCCTTCACCAGACACGCCACTTTTTGACTTTTGCCGTGTTTCTTTCCCGGGAGCTCCTTCCTCTCCCTCTACTTTGTCTTCATCCCTTTCAAATCGGTCCTTCTCTATGCGCTCCTCCCATCCCAGTGTTCCCTCTGCAATGGTCTGCCGGTGATGGATTCCTCTTTTCGTGTCCTTTGCTGTGGGCATCGTCCCCTCTTCCCTCCATCTCTCCTCTTTCTCACTTTAGTGAGCAGAACAGCGCTGGTATATGCACCCAACGAGATCTCTGCAGCAGCAGAAGCAGAACTGCAGATTCTTTTCTCCACTCGTAGCACTTTGGCAGCATTGCAGCCAGACTTTGGTTTGTTATTAAAAACAACCATGGCTCATAAATCACAGAATGTTTGAATCGAGCATTAATAAAGTTTGCGTCCACGGACATAAATAAATGAGTGAGTGAGTCTCTTCTTCCCTCTCCGTGCAGACCGCTGGTACAGTGAGTGTGTGTGTGTAGGTGTGTGTGTGTGTGTGCTACTCACTGTATTGGAGTTCCAGACTCTCTTGAAGGAGAGCCTCTTCCTCAGGCTCATCCTGCTCTCCTCCTCTCACACAGGAGCAAACCCACCGACTGCTCAATCTACATGTCTGAGCCACACAAACACGCTGACGCTCACAGAGCAGCTACCTATCGGGCAGGAAATCCATGCAGACAGCTGGCTTGTATGGAGCCATGCCTCAGCACATCTGTCCCACACACACACACACACACCTAGGAATTAGCCTCAACTATCTGCTAAAGTTGCGTTTACTAGATGTACTGTATCTCACTCTTACTACATCAATACGTCTCCTTTTTCTCACACACTCCTCCACACACTAAGCTGACAGACTGACTATGAAGTTCCATTCTAGTCACACACACACGGCTCTGTTTCCATAGTGACACGCCCCCATCACGCTGCAGTTGCAAAGAAGGGGGAGGGAGGACAGGCTGCAGCAAAGTCCTCCCCTCTCCACATCACAGGCAGGTTTACGTCAAACTCAACCGAGTTGGATGTTTTCTGTGATTTATGAAATGAATCGTCTTTGATTCATGCGTTATAAGCAGAGGGAGAGGAGGAGAGGAAGCGGAGAGTTTTATCTTCTAGCGCCGCTTTAAAATAAACTGAGGATATTTTCTGCAGGTTTGTTAAAAGGTCAACTGGAGTAAACTCCTCTCTCTCTCTCTCTCTCTCTCTCTCTCTCTCTCTCTCTCTCTCTCTCTCTCTCCTCTCTCTCTCTCTCTCTCTCGTCTCTCTCCTCTCTCTCTCTCTCTCTCTCTCTCTCTCTCTCTCTCTCTCTCTCTCTCTCTCTTCTCTCTCTCTCTCAGAACGCAGCGCTGCATTGTTGTTAAAGCTAATGTCAACATCCTCGTATCATAGCAACATCAGGGATGGCTCCAGCACTAAGCCGCCCCCCCCCCCCCCCCCCACTAACACAGCAGAGCCCCCCAGTGGACCCCTACTTTATAAAACCTGGTTCAACTTCTATCTAAAACACCTGAAGAGCCAGTAAACCTCGGGAGCTTCACCTCAGAGCAGCACGCTGGTTTCTCTCTGACGAGTAGAGTAGTATACACCCACAAGTATACGCTTGAATTATAGTTTGTAGTTTATTGCCTTAAGTGGGTGATATTAGGCTCCAGTCATCTGTCACAGTGATATCTCTGTTGGTTATTTCTAACCTTGGACTGCTCTTTGACTGATTTGCAGCATGAAAGCGTTGTTAGCTACCTTGCTATAAACAATCTAAACATTTCTATGATCTCATTGTAAGACAGGATGTTCAATGTGTTTGCAAATCATTATCACATTGAGGGAACTTTAAAAGGTCTGACGGAGTGAAGTTGAATGAAGTACTGGAGAGAACCGGGGAGCAGCAGCAACAACAGCAGAAGTATGTTTGTTCATCAGAGAAGAGTTCATCGCCGCTCTGTTTCTTCAACAAAACTCAACACTGCCCTCTTCTGTCACGATGGAGACCTCACACACACACACACACACACACACACACACTCAAAAAGTCAACCTGTGTTGGCTAACATAACAGAAACACGTTGTACGGATGAGCAGTGTTTGTGCTGTTTGTCTCATCACTATGGTGACTGTCAGATCTCCCTTAAAGACGACACATACCACTTAATATTCAAATGAATATGACTTGCATGCATCAAGTCCCAAACACTGTAAAACTGCAAAACAAGGAAAGAGGTGAAATCTTACAAACCACGATGACTCGTGCTGAACGACTAAAGAGGAACAAGCAGACGATCCACAGCAGACTGGCTGAAGGACGGATATTCAATTAACAGACAAACTACCGCCTCAAACTACCGCCTCGCACTACCGCTTCGAACTACCGCCTCAAACTACCGCCTCAAACTACCGCCTCGAACTACCGCCTCAAACTACAGCTTCAAACTACAGCCTCGCACTACCGCCTCGCACTACCGCCTCAAACTACAGCTTCAAACTACAGCCTCACACTACCGCCTCACACTACCGCCTCAAACTACAGCCTCAAACTACAGCTTCAAACTACAGCCTCAAACTACCGCTTCAAACTACAGCTTCAAACTAACGCCTCAAACTAACGCCTCAAACTAACGCTTCAAACGACCGCCTCGCACTACAGCCTCGCACTACAGCCTCGCACTACAGCCTCGCACTACCGCCTCGCACTACCGCCTCGAACTACCGCCTCGCACTACCGCCTCGCACTACCGCCTCGCACTACCGCCTCGAACTACCGCCTCGAACTACCGCCTCGCACTACCGCCTCGCACTACCGCCTCGCACTACCGCCTCGCACTACCGCCTCGCACTACCGCCTCGCACTACCGCCTCACACTACCGCCTCACACTACCGCCTCACACTACCGCCTCACACTACCGCCTCAAACAGCGTTGATTCTGTCTCATCATCTGATTTTCCTTTCCTAACACACTCTGCTCCCAGGGGATATCACGAGGAACGAACACACACACACACACACACCTTCAGAATAACACTCCTTCAAGATCCACAGAACAGCAGCTCGTACGCTTTCTGTTCAACTGAACCGAAGAATCAACAGGTTTCCCTTTAACTCAACGGAGCACAGACGACCCGTGATTGGCCCACACAGGTCACATGACCCGTCATTCCACAGACAGGGCCTGGCCACCAAAGTTTAGAGCATTGACTTCATTTAATCTATAAATAAGAATGCACTGAATGATAAGCATGAATTGACATTTCCACAAATACCACAGATGAAGAGAACGTTGTCATTCAACAGTTTCAGGTTTATACAAACAACGCTTCACAATCTGCAGCCAGAGTTTGATCAGGATTCAAATTCAAGCTGACAAGAAATGCATTTGTGTTGGTTCTTCATGTGATGTCATCAGAGCGATGCTGGTCTAAAACAGGCACGGCTGCGTGACACAGCTTGCCTGTTATATGTGACAGAAGCAAGGGAGACATCACTCAAATACAGGCTGCATCACATGTGAGGAGAGCACGCACACACGCACACACGCACACACACACTCACACGTTTACTCACTGGATCAGCAGCCGTTTCAGAATCAACGGTCAAAGTTTGCTGCTCCATGAAGGAAGAGACAAGTAATCCTCAGCGCTGCATGTGAAAGCTTCCTTCAGTGCACATTGTCATCAGTTGTTGAGTGTGTGTGTGTGTGTGTGTGTGTGTGTCGCGCAGAGACACAAAGCTGCAAAGCTTTACGGCTTTCAAATGTCCAACCGCTACAGATTGACGCTAGATTCCCCTCCCTCCCTCTGTCATCCCCCTCTTCCTCCTCCCTGCTCCCTCCCACCCACCCTTCTATCGTTTCTATTCCTCCCACACTGCTGTGGGCTGAGAGACACACACACACACACACACACACACAACCCTCGGTGCTCTTCTGTCATCTGCTTAGTATGCCACATGCATATCTGGAGCATGCAGAGTAAACGACGTTCATGACGGGTGGGGGGGGGGGGGGGGGGTGGAGGCAAAAGAGGCAGAACATGGAGAAATAGATGCACGGAGCGAATAGCAATGATTTATCCCGGGGGATCGAGAGACGGCAGAAAGACAGAGAAGTTATGTGAAAAAAGTTTGTGTAGGAGTGCTTCCTGGACATACGTCTCGTCTTCGTCATGTGAGACCTGAGGACAGACATCGACGCAGCGCCGGCGTTTAACTCAACAGAGAGAAACGGGTACGTGATGAAAATTATCATCACGTTGACGCCAATGATCGATATCTGCAGCGATGATCGTGTGCTGTGTGCAACCTAACTGCATTCTTCAACATGCGTCACACACATTGGAGGTACTCACACACTCTCTCTCACACACACACACACACACACACACACACACACACACACACACACACACACACACACACACACACACACACACACACACACACACACACACACACACACACACACACACACACACACACACACACACACACACACACACAGCGGGAGGGCAGCGGGTGAAGTACCTGCTCGCTCACACTCAGCCCTGATGAATAACCAACAGAGCGTTGTCCAGACAGGAGGCAGCCGCTTTCAGCCTCGACCTCGCTGGAACACAATGTTTTCCGCTCATCAGAACGTCGTTTTAAAGTGTTCTCAAAAGATATTCAGGTCCTGCTTTCACATAATGATGTGGAGCTCTGGACAACTACAAACAAAGTTCCTTCATTCTCCTTTTCAAACACCTTCACTGGTGTAACACCGCCGTGGCATCGAGATATGTCAACATGTGGATCGATGATGAAGTATCTATCGATCTGATGTAGTTACATGCATGCTGTCCTTTCAAAATAAACTTCTGAAGTTACGTTTATGCAACAGAACCACTGGGTCAGGGTTACCAAAGGATGATGGTCGATCGATGAACGACCCGCGTGTCTCACGTGACCAACCTTGCACTACGACCATAACACACCAACTTGTTTTAACCAGTGGGCGACTGTGGCTAAGGGCCGTCCTTCAATCAGAAGGTCGGCGGTTCGATCCCCGGCTCCGGCTCCACTCGTTGCATGTCGAGGTGCTGTTTCTTAGCTCTCGTCTATTTGTGAAAAACGGTCGTGGACGTCGTCTCTGAACTCCATTATCATGCTAATCGGACGATAACCAATGAGCGGCACACAGAAGAGGAAGTCTTGGCCTGGGTATCCGTGAACCGGCTTTCTGCTGACCAGAGGCTAAACCCTCATCAGACAGCCAGCCGACGGCTCTGAGGTTGATTCAGGCCACACTCGAATCAGCTCCACAAAGAGCAGATTCAACCATCACGGAGCTGCAGCAGAACGGCACGCAGCAATCAGCCAGCAAATGAAACGACCTCTTGTGCCTGTTTGGCACTTATATTTGTGCGTCCAACCCCTCGACGTGATCATCTGGGTCTTATTTAGAAAGCAGCGCACACAGGTGGGACCCACGGTCACGTTGTTCACATTTCAAGCCTGAGCGTTGTGAATGTCATCGGCTGTGAGGCTGCTGTTTGTTGGGCTGGCGGTGGCGTTTAAAACAGCTTTCTGTGGTTTTTAACATTTGTGCTTTTCAACAAAGCCGGCATGCTTTTACGACATGACGAGTTCATCAGACAACTGAACTCCAGACACACAGTCTGACTTCCTTCCTCTCATTGCTGTCATAAGACACCGTCTGTCTGTCTGTCTGTCTGTGTGTGTGTGTGTGTGTTTGTGTGTGTGTGTGTGTGAGCGTGTGTGTGTGTGTGTGTGTGTGGAATGATAGAGTAATGGTCTGTCCTGAGCGTGTGCGTGCATCTATACTCTGTGCTTTTGTGTTGAGGCCTCACTAACGAGGGGAATGTCAGTTTGTTGCTCATCAAAGCTCATTAGAATTACAGGCTAACACTTCGAACCCCATCACCCCCCCCCCCCCCCCCACCACACACACACACACACACACACACACACACACCTCTCTCCCCTCTCACAACACAAAGCCCTTTCTGTTTGTGGACATTACCGCATAAGAAGCAAGAGAAAAAGGCCAAACGACCGGAAGAGAAAGGTAGAATAGAGGAGGGGGGGGGGGGGGACATCTACTCCCCAGTGAAACACACACACACACACACACACACACACACACACACACACACACACACACACACACACACACACACACACACACACACACACACACACACACACACACACACACACACACACACACACACACACCCCGGTGGGCAATTCAAAGGTCTGAATAAATGCACCGGTGCTGCCGATGTCACCGCCTGGTGATGAATCATTGATGTAATTATTTGTGTGCTGATTAAAATGAAGTGACGAGTGTGAAAGAC
>NC_136644.1:1286266-1341266 GCF_949748355.1 Melanostigma gelatinosum
CCTCTAACTGCAGTGAAGAGATGATGTTCCAGATGTTACATGATGCCATAAAATGAGCCCATGAGCAGCATGAGTCACCGGGGTCATTGAGGTTTATTGCACAGAGCCATCTGAAGATGATGGAACCTCACCGAGTCGTGCTGTAAACCAAAGAGGAGGAGAAGCTGAGCCGTGCGTTGCTTTTACAAGTCTACAATGAGCCTTCTGACATCTGTTGTGCTGCATCGTCCGGAGCATCCGTCTTCAGAGGCAACGGAAGAATCCGTCTGCCTTCCGCTCACAAATGGCATTCAGTGAATCTGCGCACGGCGCAGCAGCAAGCGTCTGTCAGCAGACCGCGGCTGACTAATGAGTAATGAGTCCATGCCGACAGGCCGCAGAGGTCACGCCGGGACACACGCCGAATCTGACGGGACGGCTCGTCAGCGCTTCATCAGGGGACGACCCGCGACGTTGCCTGGATACTGAGGCAACGCTGTGCGTGTGAGAATATAATGTCTATATTCAAGTCAAGTGTTCTTCAATGAACTCCAATTAATTCTACAATGTGCTCCTCAAATTTACATTTTCTTTCATGTAACCAGATCAAACACACGCGTGTGCGTTGTGGACGGATGAACTTCAGGTACCGAAGCACTTCTATAATGAATGTCGAGCTTTTATAATGAAAACCTAAATGAGTCGACCGTGGTGAGAGCGCAGGAGGCTGATGGAGGTTTAGGCAGTGAAACAGCGCCGCCAGGTGGCCGACACTCACAATCTATTAACACTGCATCACCCATACAGTCAGCTCTCATACTTCAATCATCAAGTAGTTCTTGTGAAAAACACAAGAACTACATTCGTCACACCTGCACCAGCATCATATTTTGCCTAAATCACGATGGTGTTTGGTGATCCTGGCTCACCATGTCGGCAGCAGCCCCCCCCCCCCCAGTCAGAGGACATTGTTCAGAGGGCTGACGTCCACCTTCCTGTCAGCGTCGGCCTCTGGCCTCGTAAACACTTCCTCCGATTGTCCCGTGGGACCCTGTGCACCACACGTGTTACTATCAAGGAAGCAGGAGGCTGCCGTGGTTCTGATATGTAAATGTGGACAATGCCACCGTTTCCTTCATACTTCTTGAGATTCAGCTGCAGGGAGTCACTCTCAGCCTGCATCTCTTCCTGTCTATTGTCTGCAAACAATGAACAGACAGTCAGCAGCGGACTGTCAACTTCTCACAAAACAATGCATCCAACCGAGAATCGACCTCAGCGGGAAGTTGTCCCTTTACTCATGTAACATGTGGTTACATGTGGTTACTCTTCAACACTCATATGCACGCAAACACATGCTTGAAGTAAATCAAAGAAACACTACGAACACTTTACGGCGGCTCCATCAGAAGTACAGCCTGCTGCGCTGTTTGAGTCTCATCGCGGTGGGAAACAGGTGGTTTCCAGGTGAAGGCAGATGTCTGGCTGGTGCATAATACATGATCTGATACCGGAGCAGTGCGGATAAATAACTTATCTGCTCGTACTCAGTCTGGGTAGAGGCGCCCGCATCGTTCAATAGAGTAAAGGGAATATGCTGCGCTGCTGGAGTGAACAAGGCTCATCGAAACTTTTCAAAACCCCCAAAATCTCCGAGTGAAGGAGAAACTCTGACCCGCTGAAACGCTCGGCCTCGAGGTGAAGAGGGCGCCGATGCGTTGCAGCGCAGTGGGATCAACACAAATGGATTTATAGCCTCAATGAACTGTCCTGGACTCGAGTCAGAGTAAGTTTCCACAGCGGCGGGGGGGGCTTCTCATCTCATGGTCAGTTCTAACACAACTCTTCTAAAAAGCCCACCGCCCACAAACTGGCACAACACATTCGTGAATGCAGTGTTGTGAAGGAATGACGATACACGGGCTGAGGATTTAGAATTCAAATGAATAAAATACGTGATCAGCATGAAAAGTGAAGGTGTTGCTCCTCGGGTGGTGTTCGTGTGTTTGATCAGACACGTACCTTTTTCTCTCCCTCTTTTGCATTCCCTCGTTTCTTCTCTCTCTCTGCTCTCTCTGCTCCGGCTCTCTCCCCGAACAGCTTCTTTGCCCACTCGTCTTTGTGAACAGCCAGCCGGTGGGTGTGTGAGTGGGGATGTGGTGGTGGAGGAGGAAGAGGAGGAGGCGGAGGAGGCGGCGGCAGGTGGTCCCCGGGGGCCAGCGGGGCCCGGTAGCGGTCGGCCGGGATCTTATTCATGGGCGGAGGCAGGGTGCTGCAGTTAGCCGAAGACCATCCGTCGGTGGACTCGGCGTAGGACTCCTGGTCGCTGCTCAGGCCCTGGAGGTGGTGGTGGTGGTGCTGCTGACGCCAGTCTCTCAGCACATGGACTGGAAGCCACCGCTGCGGCTCCGCCCCTGCACCTACTCCTCCAACCCCTCTCTTCTCTCCTCCCCCCACAGCTCCTCCCCGCTTCCCTGGCGAGTAGTGGTGCGGGTGGACTCCTCGAGAGTGCCTGCCGGGGACATCGGGGTGAGGGAGGTCAGCCAGGTGTGGCTCGTGACGGTTGTGGCCATTTCTAAGAGCTGGCAGAGGAGGAGGAGGAGGGTGAGGGGCCGCAGCTCCGAGGGTGGGGCTCCAGGCCTGCTGGGACGAAGGCGGGCTGTCCCAGTGGCGCGGCCCGGAGACGTGGCTGTGGTTCGGAGGACCTCCGAGATCGACTAAAAGCACCCTGTTGCTTCTCTCTTCTGGTAAAAAGTTGCCGATCCCGCTGTCGCTGTTGCTGCTGGTGCTGTGGTTCTGCTGGGCGTCGTTGTCCGGGTCGTGGAAGGCCCGGGCACGGACCCCCTCGATGTTGTCCCCCATGTCCCGGTAGAGGACGGAAACAAACTGGAGGAGAGGCTGAGAACTGGGCGGGAACTCCAGGCAGCCTCCTGTGTCTGGGTCGGGGGTGCACTCAAAGCCAAACCTCCTCGATACCCCTGAATGGACCTGAGGAGACAACAGTCACCACAATGTAGTGATAAGATGGCACAGGAAACGCTTTGAACTGCTGCTAGCGGTTCCTAACGACATGTTACAATTAAACCCTCTCTTCAGACCTGGTGGTGACAGAGATCTGGGTCCACGATGAACACGTGACAGGAAGTCCTCAAGCCGCCCTCCTCGTCTCGCCCGTGGCTGAAGTGACAGTCGTCGTGGTCGTCCGCGGCCTGCATCGTGACCAGTCCGAAGAATCGACGGTCATCGGGACAACAGGCGCTGAAGGCCAGCTTCTCTGCAGGGTAGGTGGCCAGAACCTGACCTCTGTCGCTGCAAAGACGCACGCTGTCGTGCATGACCTGGCAGCAAAGCAGACAATAGAAGTTACCAGACAACATGACAAACATGACAGACTTTGCAGATTCAGGATAAAGTAATCCTGGTTTTTATTTTCATGGTTTTCCAGCACTTAAAGGTGTAAATGAGTTTGATCAAATCACATCTGAGCTTTTTACTAAATCAAGATAAATAGTGAACAAGTTCTCATCATCAGATGGTTCACAAACACTCAACCGCACCTTCATAAGAACCAGCGAGTGGATCTTCTGCTCGGCCCGGAGGCGCCTCATGCTGCATCTGATGGCTTGCAGGCTGTCGCTCTCTAAGCTGGTCCCTACAGAAGCCAGCTCAATGGAGCCCAGATAGCCGACGATCATGCCCACATTGAGGATGCCCTCGCTGGGCTCCAGGCCCAGGTCGCCCCCGTCTCCCACGTCCAAGTCTTGCTCTTGCTCGTGTTGTTGAAGGTGGAGATGACGGAAGTCTGCGTCCAGGAAGACGGAGTCGTCACTCAGAACTTGGGCCATCTCCTCCTCAGAGAGCAGGTTCGGGTTGCTCTGGAATCGGGAGGCGTTCTGATACGGAGGGAACTCCGGGTCAGAACGCGGGCGTGGCTTCGATGATGAGCCGGGTCCAGGTCTGTCCTTGTCTGAGCTGCTGGACGACTGGCTGGAGTTCTCAAAGATCATGTTAAAAATCCCTCCGGACTGCAGCTCTGCCACAACCTTCTCTGCCCTGTTGATGCCCAGCTGCTTAGAATCCAGCTTGGGTTTGTACCAGCCGCCACGGGCTCCACAGCCCGGCCTGCTGTTGTTGTTGTTGTTCACACTGTTGTCATAAAAAACATCCAACTCGTCGTCACTGGAGCACGAGTCCGGGTAAGACGCTGCCACTGCGTTGCTGCTCTGGTGACGACTTGCAGCGGTGCGTTGGTGGTGGTGATGGTGCCGCCGGTGCCGCTCTCCCTCAGCGATGACCAGTTTCAAGACACCAGAGCAGCGTCCAATCAGTTTCACCACATCTTCGTGCGACGCCATGGAGACATTGATGTCATTGACGGAGAGGATGTGGTCTCCGGAACGCAGACCCACATAGTCTGCAGGGCTGCCTTTCAGGATGCAGCTGAGGACACATGGGCCTTGGCCCGACAGTGTGAAGCCATACCCCGTTCTTCCTCTCGCCACCTCCACAGCCCGGATACGACCCTGCTGGTTGGAGGAGGAGGAGGAGGGTGGAGGCTGGGGCGGCCCGCTTCCACCACAAGGGCGTCTTTTGGATGACGCGTCCGCTTGCCTGAACATTGTGCCAGGGTGCTTCCTCTTGTCCATCGACTCAGCTCCAATCAGTCATTGCACATGCCGAGGCTCTGCTCAGGCAGGTACGCGGGGCAGACCCGACGTACGTCTTCTCGTCAAGCCGCTCCGGAAAAAATGAGCAATGCTTCTAAATGCAGCAGAGGGGTGACAGATTGCCCTCAGCTCTGGCACAGCCTTGCTACTGTAGTATTCCCATCCCGGTGTCTCTCTCAGTTCACAGCCTCAGCTACCTGCAGCACAACAAACAGAGCCAAGCCAGACATGAGAGCAATCCTCCTCCTTCACATGTTTTGCTCTCCTCACCCATCATACCTCACATAGACTGAACACGCTCTCCAGTCGTTATGGCTCTATTCAGTCAGGGAATCATTCAACTGTCATGAATGGCAATATTGATCTTTAATATCGCATTTTACCGCTTATTAACATTGACCTCTACACGCAGCCACACCTGTGCAGGGTGGAGTCAGTGCAGCGCTGTCCAATGAGCAGCGTGTGTTCAAACCAGAGGCGTGTTCGTACCTGAGGCAGCAGGTGAAGTCACACACACCCAGCCGACAACCACCAACTCTCGGGTAACTTTCACTCTTAAACGCGCTCATTGTCCACGTGAACTGTGGCGTCCGTGCGAGTTAAACGCGTGTTGTTTTCATCAACAGTCGAAGGCGTTCACGCAGAAGAATGCGTTAACGTTAGCGGAGGCGTTAGCTTAGTTAGCTGCACATGCTAGTAAAGCGACACGTTAGTTTGCAATGCTCGCTTTTGAAAGAAGTTGACACCTTTGTATTTATCACGTTACATTCACACGTGTGCATGCTTTGTTTTTGACAATTCCCGAAAGTTACCAAACAGTTTCTTGCGGTGACTCGCTGTTAACGCGCACCCACCCGTGCTTAACCGGAGTCCCGCCCCCCGAGCTCCGCTTCTGCGGAATGTCGGTCTGTAACTAAGGTTACGGCGGTGTACACAGACCTTTACATCCCGTCATTGGTTCTCCGAGCTGTCAGTCACGTGGCGGACAGTCATGTGGATAAATTGACAAAAGTTAGTTTGAGAAATCACAGATAAAAGTATCAACAGCAGCGTATTCCACAGGCGTCTGAGGCTAGCGGCGCGAGACCAGTCGTCTGACTCCACTGTTAATTATTATAAGTATTATTATTGTTATTATCAGCAGAGTTTAAATGTCTTCTACCATCATGCAGCGAGAAAGCGAACAGCTGGGCACTTTACGGGTGAGTTGTAAAGCAGGGACAGCTCAGTAAGAGGAGGATGCAAACTCCTTCATCATGTCCCACAGAGTGTGCACGCGGGCAGAGGTAAAATACAGACTCACGTGCTGGAGTCCGACGCGCTGCTGCTGCTCGAGCAGCTTCCATAGTTCAGTAACCAAGGTTTTATTGAGGTAAACTCAGAGACGATGGGTAAACAAAAGAAAAGGCTGCACCATCTGGCCAAGTAGCCTTAAGAGGAGGAGGAAGAGGAGGAGAGGGAGGGAGGGGTGTTTGGAGAGGGGGGGGAGTGAGGAGAGGGGGGAGGGGGGGCGTCAAACAGTATACATGAGGATGAAGGAAAGTTTTTGTTTTACACTTCATTCATATTTTCTCTCATCGCAGTATATTTGGGAAGTGTCTCGAGGCTTCTGAACAGTGGAATGAGTCTATCTTGAGTTTTTTTTGGGGGGGGGGGGGGGGGTGTTACTGTACTAACACTATTGTACAACTTGTAAAGCATCAACACTTCAAAGTAAAAACAGCCGTGTCTTTGTGCTGGTGAATTCAGAAATCTACTTCAGAAAGACATGTGCATGTCTGATTGTAAAGTGTATTTAATATGTTGGAGTATACGCTCATACCTGAACTCACACACACACCTGTTGGATTACTGATGTATTCATTTCTAGCTTCAAAGGGTTATTAAATGCTGCAATAAACATCTAAAACATCGTCAGGATGAGAGTTGATTTTTTTCCAAAGCGGTGACCTGTTCAACGTTCACTGTTTTAGTTTGTGTTGTGTTTAGTGTAACTCACATGACATTATAAAGCCTTTGTACAGCGATGGACAGTTGCTGGCTGTGATGAACCATATGCCATGTGTCTGGTAATCCAGTTAATACCTTTTTAATCATGAATCATCCATCTTATTAGGTGCTGTAAAACAAGAGCATGTGTGATTACAGTGGAGTCTAGAAGTAGATCACAGCCTGGCTGAGGAACGGAAACTACAAAATGCAATAACATGATCCCGTCAGAGGTAAGAGTCAGTTTAAGGTCTGGTGATGGACTTGAAATAAAAGATGCAACACTGGCTGTTTCCAGCGTGTTCTCTCTGACAGAGGCAGCAACATGTAATGTGTCCTCACAGGTGGACTGTTCTAGAGACACAGGATTCACCTTCACCTGAAAACACAAACAGCCTCGACTAGCATCGTAGTAGTTAATAAAACAAATCCTTTAAATTATATCCTCAAAGAAGTCACACAATTCACAAACATAACATCTTTAAATAATTTATTCATTTCTACAACAGCTCATATGCAGTGATTTATCTCTTGAAAATATTAAAATGAACTGAAAGTCTTTATATTTGACAGAATATTGTTAGAAAAGAAGACGTCGAGGTTCTCAGACTAGAGGATCACGTGACTGTTCTTCTATGACGGCCGTCATCAGAACCAGTTTGAACTGCTGTAAAGGGGACGAGGTTTCCTCAGCAACACTCAGTGACCGACAGGCGCACGTGTGGCGCATGGAAAGAACCTGCAGCGACTCCGCTCCTTCACGAGGCCCAAAATCAACAACCAAACTATATTGTGAGCAGCTGATTCTAGAAGAGGAAAAGCTTGAAGTGACGCGTGTTAAATCAGGTGAACATGACCGACACGCGCATTTACCAAAACCACAGAACGACTGCGTGTAATCGCATTACCCCTGCGGGGTCTTCTGCTCGTCTTCAGCCTGATGAACAGAACAGCCCCCTCGGTCCCGTTTGTGAATTAATTCTTTTAACATTGTAAGTGCTGCAAAAAACCCAAAACAGGGTTCAGTCATCCTCGGCTTCTTTTCTCACCACATCTTTGAAGACACCGTTGATCATTTAATCTGCTCCAGGGAGGCTCACGATGGAACTGTAATACAGCTGCAGCCATTTATTGAGTGAATTACATGAACATGATCAAAAGGAAGCCAGAGAAAGTGGGAACACGTTGCGCGTGCAGATCACTGATGGAAGGACTCGTTGCATATCAAGGAAGCGACATCATGAGGCGCTTCCACTTTAAGTGCTGGGGGCATTTCATATTCTGCACAAAGACGATGAAATATTTACCAATCTTTAAAACGGAGACAAAACAATATTTAAAGCTCAACAGAAGCCTCCCGCCGTCCCGCCGCTGCACGTGCTCATCTGTTGGTCTCTCAGGTCTCGAGGCTCCCTTTGCATTGTGTCGCGTCTCTTCCACAAACACAGTACGAAGGACTACGCAAGAAACAGCAGTAATGCTGAGCATGCTTTCAGTGTACAGGACAGACGTATATGCAGTCTTCATCTAAGGCAAGTGCATGTACAGAGCAACGCCGCGCAGCACACTCAGGCATCATGTACGAGTTCAGACCGACAGGAAATCAAGTTCTTATTGTCCATGTTAAGATCTCATCTTTAGTTTGGATCTGAACATGCACCGCGGCTTTAGTTTAACTTCACAATTAGGTTTGTTTCCCCCTCAAGCTACGACGGTAACTCCATTTAAAGATGACTGCAGATTACATCCAGTCTTATTATTACAACAACGAAAGTCACATTTTACATCCTGAGAATTTAAAAAGTACACGAAGTGGTCAGGTGGAGTCATTCCGGGTCCGAGATTAGAAGTCAATTTTAAAAGGTCTAGACGGATATAAGCAGTATGATAAAGATCATAAGCGGGAAGCTCCTCCCCCTGATACTGGTTAAGAAGAAGTCCACCTGCAATTTTGGTATTTCACTTGCTGGACATGTCCCAGCATCTGACCTGCTGTTCGGCCCTCACACGTGCAACGCAGGAGAAAGTCTCATTCTTTGTCCTCTGCACTACTACTGCAGACTACTTGTTGAAATGATGCAAACAAGTTCCTGCATCGACGAATCACAACATCCATCCGCTGGTTCATTGCAAGGAAACAAAAATACTGTTCGTGATCATTCTGACACATCGAATATTTAACTTGTGCGCGTCGGAGAATGAACACAACTTAAATATTAAAAAGGTCTTCAAAGACACGAATTATTAACATTAAGCATTTGTGACCCTCCTGCGTCGGCCGCTGTCCTCAGCAGACCGGCAGTCATCTTCAACAGAACGCAGTGGAACTTTAAATACAGTAAATACTTTGCATTTTTTAGGTTTTTTTCTCTATTTTACCGACATCACAATACTCAAGCAAGTCCTCACAGGAAAACAAACAAATCCAATGTTTGTGTTTGATTTATGTTATTCTTTTATATGTCTTCTAATCACGGTGCTGGGGAGGAGGAGGAGGAGGAGGTGTTGAAGGTGCGGTCGTGGTCTGTGGTCAGTTTGGAGGTTCTGCAGCCAGTGTCCTTAATGTAGGTGCAGACCTTTCACATACGCCCTAAAACTGACCCGGAGTCAGATCTCCTCGTTTCTCTTCATCACGGTGCCTTCAGTGGTTCTACTCGTTTCACATCAGTGTAGAGGGAGAGGAGGGAGAGGGGTGAGAGGGGTGAGGCTACAGTCGATCTTTCCAGTGAAACATTCCGTTCTTCCCCTTCATTGCAACTCAAGGAGGAGGTGTACGCCCGTGAGCATCCCTCCCCCGCCTCTCTCTCTCTCTCTGTGCCTTCGTGGCCTCACAGCGATGTGTCCTGGTGGATCGACTGCAGACAGCCCAGCAGCTGGTGATAAGGGCTGCCCGGCGAGGCCACCGTCTCAAAGACGGACTGGAAAGCCCTCCGGTCCAGCTCCTCGTCGATCTGGTGCCGGTAGAAATCCATGGCCACCAGGCAGAACAGGTTGACGTCCACCACCTCACTGGAGCCCATTCGGCTGATCACGTGTGGCAGTCTGGTGAGAGCGGGGGGGTTAAGGACAACAGACAACGCTACTCGTACCTTTACACCCACATACAGTACAGACACAACCCAGTCAGTCCTGCTTAGTGGAGAGGATACAGCGCTGAGATCCACTGGGAGGTGGAAGCAGAGACAAAGAAACAGGAGAGGCTCCACATGGCCATGGCCACCGGTGTCCTCTGGGTGAAGTTGGACAAGGAGAGCAGCACCCAGTCTCGCACCATGGAGGACTGGCCTGTGGCATGCAGGGTCTGGAAAACCTGGAGGTTGGTGCAGAGCCAAGGGAGGAAAAGAAGAAAGTAGACCGAGACAAATGATTACCGAAAAAGATCCGTTCAAAGAAGATCACTAATCATCTTACAAAAGCTTCACTAACTTTTGAATTCCTGTTAACAGTCTAATAAGTGCAGAGATCTCATTCGTTCTGTATTTTAAATCCCTGAACAACTGGAAAGCCCTCTCTGCTGCAGCGCCATGTTGTCCTGACAACTTATTGTCTGATGGACAACAGGAGCTGGCTGGTCCAGACAAAGGCAGCTCGTAACAACTTCACGAGACGTCAGTGAAACTCTTTAAGAAGACAACTCTTCAGCATTTCTGTGGCCACAGAATAATCACATTTGTGTGAAGCTCATGTACAGAACATGATGACGTTTCTAATCTGTTATCGTTTGGCTTTAAAGCATTAATAATGATCGAGCGATGGCTCAGCCCTGCTGCCGACCTTGTAGACGACAGCGGCCATGAACTGAGGGTACGGCTGCTGATTGGACAGGAACTCTCCGATGACTTTGTTCATGACGTCCTGTGGCGGGAAGAAGTCGTCCAAAAACTGGGGCAGAATCCTGGACACCACCCGAGCCTCGCTGGGTAAACCTTTCCGGATCCTGCAAACGGAAACGATGACGATGGCGTAAACAAGACAAAGTGCTGCTGCGGTCGTCACAACGTTCATTACACTGGACACCACAAACCCACAGGACTATTTTAATCATGAATACAAAACTATGTGCATTACTCGTACAGCGGAGGCCGTGTGCGTTCACCTGTCGAAGAGAACAGAGACCCTCTCCATGGCCACGATGACGGACTCGCTGTCCGGGGCCTGGGGGTCGGGGTGGGCGGGGCGACCGGCAGGGCTGGCTTTCTCCTTTCCTGAGGAGAAAGCAACATGACCGGCCGTGACGCCCACCGCCTCTGCTGCGGCAGAGCCAGAGTCAACCTGACCTCTAACCCCCGTCACGTCTGAACCCGACGCAAGCACCGCTGAGAGGACGAGAGGGGGGTGGGGAGGGTTGCACCGGTCGGACCAGTGGGGGAGACGTTAGAGTGGGCACCGACATCACAAGATTCAGAAGATGGGTGGAATTCTGGGCGCTGTCAAAATGAGCTTCTTACGGTTCTCTCTAAGTGACTGGTGCCTGTATAATATAAATAAATAATACTTTATGAGCAGAGATCATCAACGCCGTGTTTTCTGGGCACATTACGCTCTCATGTGACCTGAAGCTGCTGCAGCCTGCTTTGCCTGAAGTTATAACTCAGTTTGCATTTTGGACAATACGCTAAGAGTTGCTAGAGTTAGTAGGGGCCGACGTCGGGGTTAGAGGTCGGGTATAGCAGAGGTAGAGAATACGTGTATCACATGCAGAGAGCGAGCAGCTTTGTTGTTTGTTGCATCATTACAGGGTTGGTAGGAACTTTAAACAAAGATCTGTGATGCTGTAAAGAGATTTATGGATGTAAATGACTTGTAATGCATGATAAGATTCACAGTGAGTGCATTAACAGTTGTAATACTCGTGTGTACTGTAAGCTGCATGCAATGGTGACATGCACAAGATGCGTAGGCGGATGAGTAAGCATGTCAGTGGGCTCAGAGGCAGTAATACGTTCAGACATAATTCCCAGTTCTGCCCCATAACGTTCCCTCAGAGTCGCCCTCTGATATCAGACACCAGCAGAAGCCAGGAGTGGAACTGGATGGAGAATAGTTCAATATGACGACGGGCACCACATTATACTCTGCAAACGATTAGAAAGGAATGCGTCTGGGATGAGAGTACAGGAAAGAACTGGGACACGTCCTCACTGAAGCAGTCCTTCCGTTAGTGAAGCCTGCAGAGCTTTAAGCGTGACTGAATGACAACGCACCAGTAGGGTTAAGTCGTCTCCTGCTAGTTAGAGTGCCCATGCAGCCGAGCACCAGTCCTCTACAGTACATGCTGGTGATGTAGGCAGAACGCTACATTGCACCCGTCCTGTTGGAGCCCTTCTTACCGGTGTACATGCAGGTGAGCATGAGGCCCAGGGCGGCCATGGCTCTGTGTGGCGACGGCATGTTGACTCGGTCCACGCCGAGTTTGACCAGCGCTTCTCCGTCCACCCGGGACAACTGCTCCGACAGCAGGAGGCGCTCCAGACCGCGCAGCACACAATGATAGATGACGGAGGGAGTGGAGTCCTCGCTGGCCGACACCATCACACCACACAGCTGGAAGACAGCGCCGAAGGCAGCAGACAGAGGAACACCGGCACGTCAAAGAATTCATAACCAAGAGTGCAGAACTTCTAATGCTTCGATTGTGACAGAAATCAAAGTCAGAACGATGGCGTTTTTATGTCTTTTAAACTCGTGTCCCATCCCGTCATGTGCCGTACACCCCCTGGTTTACCTGTATGATTCCAGCCATGAACTCGGCTCCTACATCCAGAGGGTAGTTCTCCATCATGTAGAAGGCCACGGCACACATCACCAACACATGCTGCTGGTTGTGCAGGTTCACACAGCTGCAGCACACAAAGAGAGGCCATGTATGTGATGGGCAGCACCTAGTGGCCAAATGCTGCGCTGCACTCTCGGTCCTCGTCTCAGATCAGAAGAATGTGTCTGACAAATGGTGGCGACAGTATCGTCCTCTGTAGCCCTGAGCTGGACGGAACTAATTCAACCTAAAGTCCACTTACTTTACCGCCATTTAACACGTTTGCTCCACCCTTCATCATCATCATCATCAGCTCATTGGTTGATGAAATGAGGTCAGTGTCTGTTTCTGCAGCCGATAGAACAGAGAGCGCTACTCACTGAGCGATGGCCCTGAGGTTGGACAGCAGGTACTCGGCGACGGTGGGGATCAGCTGTTTGGCCGTGTCGTCCAGCAGGTCACACTCCAACACGTACAGCACTCCATGCAGAGCGCCCATGCGGCTGGGCAGGTGGGTGCTGCGCAGGGTCGTCTCCAACAGGCGGCAAACGGGCTCCGCTATCGCTTTGTCCTACAAATATACATTTAGATCATTTATACACTCAAGCAAGAGTTCACAGAGATTAGTGGCACTGCTCAATCCACTCCGATATAGAAGTGAACTTTAAATGATTGAGCAGCGAGCCTGATTACTCTATCAGTAACCTCTTCCCTGTTGGCGGAGGTAGAGCTGGTATGTAGGATATTAAACGAGGAGTTAATTGTACAGAACAACCAATCAAACACATCAAAAGGTCACCACACACACACAGTCATGCTCACCATTCCCAGCACTGCAGCTGCCTTGCAGATGGCTGGCACCAGGTATTGATTGAGGATCTCGTCCTCTGGTGGGTGGAGCTTCTGCAGGTCCGTCAGGGTGGAGAACATCATGTCAAACTGGTTCCTCTCTGTGAACAGGTCCGACACCGCCAGCAGCTACGGAGAAGGATAACAGCGGGAAGACGGCGAAGAGAGTGAGAGGAGAGCGGAGTCCATCTTGGTCACGGGCCCATTTCTCGTGGATCCCCTCAAACCGATGAATCTACCGTCTGCTTCCAGAGAGAAGAACTACGGTCTTTGTTTCGAGTTGTTCTTGAGAACAGTTTCAGGCAATCCTTCACTGATGGCTGAACGAGTAAAATGATAATCAAGCGTGTGCAGCTCACCGATCGGACCACTTCACTGACGAGTATGGTCGGGGTCTTCCTGTTACTCGGGGAGCCGGGGATCAGCCACTGGCTGTACAGCTCCAGGAGGAACTGGGAACAGGAATGAATGTCCACACCTGCACGATGCTTCCTGAAAGCACAGACAGACAGTCATGAGTCCAGTGATGTCTCAGCGCGTTGAGACTGAAGGAATGTCTCTTTGACGGACCTGGAGTTGATGGGAGATACGGGCGGCGAGGTGGGTGCCGGAGTGTCTGCTTCATCTTCTTCATCCTCGCCCCATTCTTCCTCTCTCAGCGGGGTGATGTTGTTACCCAACCACACCGAGTGGATGGAGACCTGGGGAGGCGAGAGAAGAGAATAAAAACATGAACACATGTTGAACACTCAAGCTTCATTTCTTTTGATGTCCCTTACCTGTCCCAGTTTGTAGTCCATGTTGCCCAACTCCCTCTCGGTGTTGATCTGAAGCAGCAGCTTCTCGTGGCTGATCAGCGTGCCTGCTGCAACAACATCAACGATGACTTAGAGAGGTAGGTGTAAGGCACTTTATTAACCCCGAAGGAAATCTCTGTGCCATTAATTGATCAAAGATTACAACAGAATAATAAAATATATCGGTAAAAATATAAACAACAGTGTAATAAGTATAAGAAGTAATATCGACACCAGTGCAAAATACTAGCAATACGAGTAGGGTCAATATCGTTTAAAAAGAACATTACAACATCAGATCAATAACAAGAGAAACGTGAGTAAGTTCAGTCTCTGCGGGTAGACTGAGACTTGATGAATGTTTTGTGTTACCAGCTGAGGCTGCCGATAGAGAGGGCACAGGGTCCCAGGCGTGGTACGGGTGGTGAGTATGAACATTGTCTCTCTTAGACACAAGAGCCTGAATCTCTCTCTCCACCTCGCCCCTGATCACTGCAAGTTTCCTTCCAAACCTGGGAACACACACACACACACACACACACACACACACATCACTGCATGCTTGTTCTGGGCACTTCACTCGAATAAACAGAGAACAGATGCGTCGCTACCGTGTTTCCAGTGCTTTGAGGCTCTTGTTGCGGGGCTGCTGTTCCAGACAGCTGACTGCAGGGTTGCCAGCGGTGGGCAGGGTCATGGCACTCAGCACCAGGCTGGTGATGGCCTGCACCGCTAACACATTCAGCTGGGTCCGCTCCAAGTCCTCCTAGAGACAAATGGAGGAACAAAACAAGGAGTCAGATGGGAAAGATGGACACCATGCTGATGCGTCCGAGGTGCCATGTTTCGTCGATGCTCACACGCTGAACGCTCGCATGTTTCTCATTCACTGCTTCTACAAGAGTGATGAGTTCTGCAGTCGTATCGACCTCACAAACCAGCAGTACAGTTAAGGATGTGAACTTTGTGCGTGTACCTCCTGCTGCGCCTCCTCCTCCTGGTCCATGGTGATGGGTTGGGTGACCAGCACCCCCAGCAGTGTGGCCCAGGTCTCCTCAAACTGAGTCCTGCTGCTCCAGCCTAAACACAACAAAACCATTCACGCGTCAGAAAGTACAGCAATGCATCAGTCATAATCTTGGTCAATCAGATGCTGCACTTCCATCATGTGCCGGTGCGTGTTTCTGTACCCAGTGTGTTGATGCGGTAGAGGAACTCTCTGAAGACGTCCTTCTCCTGCAGGAAGTCCACCGGGATCTCAGGCAGCGTGGTGCCGTACTCTCCTCCTGGCTGAGGGGACCAGCCCAGTTTCCAAACCTAAACACACACATCATTTCAAGAGACCAATATATTCATGCAGACAAATTGGAGGCATAATGTCTTTCACACACACTGACCAGTGGAGGTACTCGGGTGTAGCTGTTGACCAGAGGCAGCCGGGACAGACTGATGACAATGTTGCGCAAAGTCGGTGTGAGGAAGGCGGGGAATGCGCTGTTGCTATGGTGACCCAGGGAGAGGATGCTCTGCAGGCCTTCCACCAGCTCCGCCATGATCTCACACGCTCGCCACTCGCACATGTCTGCAACACACAGGTCAACGCTTTGGGGGATATTTGATGGCAAATTCAACTGAGAAGAAACGACACCGTGAGACTTTAAACAGTGTTGTTAAGCAAAGCCCTGAAATAACAAAGAATAACATAAAACAACGCAGTGCTCACGGTCAGCATGCGCAGAGTCAACTTCATCTTCGTCAGCCTCTCTCTCGGCCTTCGTCTTTTTCTTCTCTGGATGCAGAAGCTGGTCACCAGGACTCACAGCCACTGGGAGGCCGAGACAAAAGGTTTGACCAGCATTGAAAAGACACATTTTAATGTTACGGGGCAGTTCAACCTCTAACCGTAGTACTATTCATCAATCCAGATCGTTTGGGTGCGAGTTGCCTCGGTTTGGAGATGTTGGCCGTGAACATGTCTGCAGCCTCCTCACCTGCAACAATGATGAGGTGCAGGCAGTAGATGAGGGAGCAGGTGTGTGTGGTGTACTCCGGGGTGGAGAGTTTGTTCCAGACGCAGGGCTGCTGCAGGGCCAGACACAGACAGGACAGAGCCCACTGCAGGTCCACACTCAGGGGCAACTGGTTCTGGAGGAGATGCCACGCTACGACCTGGACGAGGAGAGATCACATCCAACATCACAACACAACCGCATCCAACATGAGAACATCAGCAGATCGATTGAGATGAGACCACGGAGTCTTCATTTATTATAGATTCATTATTAAACCACTTTACTCCTGTTCTACGATGGAGAATGACAGAAACAGTTTCTCTCAAATGCTTTAATTTTATGAAACAGTCGAACAAGTAACGAAACAAAAATCACACATTTAAAGTCGAGATAAAAATAAATAAATCAATAAGAAGCCATTTTAGATCACATCCCGAATGACTTCATTTACATCCGTCCTGCGACTGTACACCGCTCACATATTGCGTTCCAGTGAGACTTTCACACGTAGTCTTTACCTCGGCAGCAGTGCAGGTGAAAGTAGTGATGAGGTGTTCCTTGTCAGAGGAGATGTGCAGTGAGGACGGCAGCTGGCTCACACTCAGCAGGTACCGGGACAGAGCTCTGCAGAGCGACAGAACCCTGGGGTAGAAACCGGGCTCATCTGAAAGACAGACGCACAGAGAACAACTAGAGCTGTAGAGGGAGAACATTCAACAAACATTCTCCTGCTTCTTACACACAATGCAACCTCAAATTCATGCTCAGCAAAGTCACTTCAAATTGTACAAGAGCTCAAAATTGAAGAGAAATGACTCAATCGGACAGTAAACAGTCTGTGCTTCCCTCCCCCTCTCACCATACACAGCAGCTAGTTGGTTCCAGTAGGGCTGTGACCGGGCGGGCGGCAGGAAGGACTGGTGGGGGACAGGAAGTGACCCGGTGACCCCTGCCAGCCGCTCTAGGGTCACCTGCAGAGCCGTCTCCAACAAGAGCGACCCCTGACCTCGTGCTAACCGCTGCATCCCCATACTGAGACATGGACACAGCAGGCTTAGGTTGAACTCCTGGGGGGGGGGGGGGGGGGTGAGAGGGCCAGGTTCAGATGCCACACTTTCCAATTTGAATGAACCAATATGCTCAACACGGTTTGTCTGGAGGTCTGGTCTGGGCCCTGCAGTCTGTCACCTTGCAGCTCATGATGTCAAATAGGTCAGTGGGCGGTAGTTTGGTGAGGAGTTCCGTCGTCTCCAACAGGGAAACGTCTCCACGAAGACAACACTGAGACTTCACCAGCGCCACGTACCAGTCCTGAAGACAAGATCGGATCATGAAGAGGAAATATTTATACCTCCCGTTCTGAATTTATTCAGAATCAAGAGACAGCAAAGACCAATCGCTCACCTTCTCTGCAGAGACCAGCTCGGGGGCAGGTGGTGGATCCCCATCCAAAGGGTGCGACGTCACAGGAGCTGTGGGGCTGCTGGTGCCGGCAACCGTGGCTCTGAACCGGTCCAGCAGGGAGTAAAACCTCTGATGCCTGCGTCAACAGAGGTTATCTTTGCATTATTTGGAGAATCCAGGGAACAAAAACTGCCTCAAAGCTGCATTACATACTCACGATCTGGTCTGAGCAGATTGGGAATGCAATGTTTAAATCACTTTGACTTGTGCATCTTCTGGCGTGTGTGTTTTTTATTTTGTTGTCGTTTGTTCTGCTTTTTACGAGATGTTAATAATTGTAAAATGTGCAAACTATTCCTCAAATTGGCTGTCAAGACAGAAGCGCTTCACCTCTGAGCCAGGCCGCTGGTCTGGAGGTATTCCTGGAGCCGGTCCAGTTCTTCCACAGGCAGCTGAGCTACACTGTTCTGCAGGGTGGCGGGACACAACAACACATGATCAACTTAATAGAAAACTGACCGCAGACATCTACTGAGCGAAAACAATTCAACAGACAGACTGGAAGCTGTGATGACAAAATATAATTTATCAAATGCAAACGAATCCGTCAGCTGCACCTGTAGCGTCTCAGCCAGCAGCATCTCCACTCTGCGACACGCCAGTGTGTCCACCATGCGAGCCAGAACCCTGAAGGGAGTACTGAGCAGCTTGTCCACGTACAGCATCAGCAGGGAGCCAGACTGACTCAGGTGGATGCCTTCCAAACACTGCAGAGTCTTCTTCAACGTGGTAGGCTGCAAAAGGAGGAGGAGGAGTCAGTGAAGAAGGAAGAAAGACGACGACGACAGGAGGAGAGCAAAGCGACAGGGCCGAGAAAGAAAAGTTAGAATCACACCAGTGTTGATCAACTGAAAAATAAGAACGCCGGGCGACCAAAGCAAGAGGAAAAATGGTCACAACAGGATGAACAGAATAGAAGAAGAAGATGTTCAGTAGTGAGAGGTACTGGGCAACGTGAACAGAGAGGGGAAAGAGTCGTTGAAGGAGCTAACAGGGTGTGATCTTACAGTACTGAGGTTGTCACAGCGGGAGTGGATGGCCTGGATGAAGAGGCCGCTGGCAGCAGAGTTGCGGTGCACAGCGCTGATGAAATCCTGCACTGGAGGCTCATGGGAAAGGCTGATGAGGTCACGCACGTGGTTGACAATCAGCCAGGTCAGATGCTCCGAGTCGTGGAGGTTCTGGCACTATTTCATCCGTGAGAAAAATCGAAATTACATGTCGACTTAAAACAGAGGTTTGTCTAACGAAAACATTTTTGATGAATGTTCTAGTATTTTGAACGGCTCTCACCACATAGTCACAGAAGAGGATGAGGGCTCCCCTGCGGACTATCTCTCGGTTGACCATAGCTAACCGCGCCTCGGGCGTGTCCTCCTCTCCTTCCCCTGAGGAGTGAGGACTCAGCAGCTTTGTGCACGAGAGGCTGTGTCCCCTGAGAGAGAAGGATGGAGACAGGCTAGTTCCTTACCAGATGCAGAACCGTGCTCACAGGGATTTGATTTTGGACTATTTGTAGCACTACAAATGGACTTTTTTGGTCCCTTTTAGTCTTGCAATTTATAATAACACGATGCACCCTTTAGCAGAAATAAACGCTGATGAGGCGCTCACCTGGGTGTCTGGTGCACCTCAGCCCACCAGGAGTAGTTGGTGTAGTCGATGATGAGGAGGACCTGGCACCAGAGCAGCACCAGAGAGGGGTGGGTGGTGATCAGGCACTGCACCAAGCTGTTCAGCCCCTCCAAGGGGTAAAACAGAGCGGCCTCTGCGCCGGTCTGTCCACCTCCACCCTCACCCTTTAGGAGACGGGTAGCTGCAGCGGTGATCCTGCGAAACATTCCTGAAAGCGAAAGGACAACAAAAGAGGAAATGGGTCAAGTCAAGACCAGCATTTACTTCATGCAACCGATTTGGTGGAATGTAGTGAATTTCATTTAAAGCTTAATATTTAGCCAAAATGACGATTGGAATAACATAAAGCTCACCACTTTTGAAGACATGTATGAGACACATGAGCAGTGTGCCCAGCTGCTGGCAGTAGAAGGTGTGTTGCTGCTCTGTAATGTCCACTTTAACCTGTCTGGAGGAAATGTCATCCAGCAGCACTCCTACCAGCTGGAGGAGGAACCTGGAGAGAGGGAATAGAGGAGCAGATGAAGAGAGAAGATATGCACGGAAGCAACGTAGTGGTTGAAAATAAAAACACCCCTCAATCCTTACGTCAGAAGCACCTAAAACCACACTCGCTCACCTGGCAAAGGTCTCCTCAGGCGGGGCCTTTTGTGCCTCGCCGATAGGCTCCTGGTCGACGAGTGTGTCGGCAGTGGGCGGGTCACTCGGGGAGAGGCTCTGCTGATGCAGGCGACGGATTGTGTGGCAGGAGAGGAGATGCGGGGTGAGAGACAGCTCGTGGACCCGTGACAGGACAATGTCCTCAGTGGACTGGGAGACGAGTACCCGGAGCACCGCCAGGATACCGGACACCCACAGCTGGACTGTAGCTACCGACGCCTGGAGGAGCAGAGGTTTCAGTTAAACTCAAAAATGTTTGCAACCACTTAACAAAAAGAAGACGCGGCGTGTTAAGGGAATTTTTTAATTTCTGTTCAAGTGTACGCTGTATTTGTAATATTTCCACCGCTGTAGTTTGCCGTCAGACGGCCTTTTTTCGGGGAACTGAAGCAGTTCATCTTTGCGCTCTACAAATCTACACGACTCCGTTGACAGAAAGTCACTTTACCGGTCAGAACACGAACGTTGATGGTCTATCGCTGCCTCGGTCCGTTGGTTTGTGTTATTGTGTGACTTTGGTGTTTTTAAAGGGTTCGTTTGGATTAATAAAAATCACACAACAACACAAACAAACGAAGCAACGGAGGCAGCGGTAGACCAGCAACCTCCCGTGTTCTGCAATTAAAACTACCGGTACCATTTTTGTCGAAGAAGTCACGAGAGCACAGATGAATATTACTGTACGTTACTCTGCTCCCGTTCCTGTCCTCCTGAGGATAAGTACCTCATACAGACACACTTTAAAACATCTGAGCTATCCCTTTCAGTAGATCAGATCGTCACGTCTAAAGTCTACCCGGGTCCTCATGCATGTTCAGATAGGAGAAGTCTCACCATGGTTATCGGGGTGGTGAACATGCTCTTGAGCAGCATGTCTACCGGCCTGAGAGACGAGGGCGCTACCGTCTCAAACAGAGTGTTCAACACTCCCAACGCCTCCGGAGAGTCCAGGTGCATCTGTGAGGACACAAGATACAAATACATTTACTTCATTCAACTTCAGACACATGGTCCATAAGAATGAATCTAAATTTGTACATAAACTTCCTCAACACAGCATGAAAGGTGGGAACATTACTCGTCACAAACATACGACTTGTCCATCTTGGGAGCTTTAATTAAATGAAATTATTGATTTGATTTAATGTCAGAGACGATTGGCTGATTCTCACATTTAGTCTGGGATAAAACATATTCATGAAGTCGGCACCTTTTCTTTGCACCTGAACACAATTCATCTCCAGCAGTGTCTTGTAGGATATTCCACATGATCAGCCAGATTTATTTTTAGGCAAAATTAATTTGGTAATAAATGAATTAAAATCACTGTAATGCAAAGAGTTATGTGAGGGAGTTCGTTGTGTCTCAAAAGGCTCAGGCCAGAGGACACCCAGCTCGTACAGAACTGTGTGTGTATGAAGATGTATGGAACCATCGCACAGAGAACCCGATGCCTTTACAGGCCCTGTCGGCAGGAACCAGCCTCACTCTGTGTGGAGTCGCACCGGCTGCAGCACACTGCTCAGTGCTGGAACCATAAAGACTGCCACACACACACACACACACACACGCACACACACACACACACACACACACACACACACACACGTGTGAAAGGTGGGAACATTACGAGTCACAAACATACGACGACTTGCACACGTCCATCTTAGGAGCTGTCATTAAATCAAATGATTGATGGCCAGCTCATTTCATACATGTTGTCGTCTTAATCTGTCAGAGTGGGCGAACACGTTAGATCTTACGGTATAAATAGCTGGATTTGAACTTCCAGGTAAAAGAGCATTTTCCTACCTGCTGCTTCGTGATCATGGGAAGTATGACGTCAGCGATCTGTCTGGACAATCTCTTCCACTTGTCCTCGTTCTCTTTGTGACACTGCTGCAGCACAAGGATGAACATCTCCAACACCTACATGTAAACGCAAACGTCAGGCAGAGGAAACATTTGCTGGATGCCGTGTCTGTCTGGATCCATGTGTGGCCACACGGTACCTGATGGTGTTGCACAAGTCTAAGCAGCATGGACACCACCACTTCTTTCTGCGTCTCCAGCTCTTTGCCTGCGTCTGCTTTGTTTGAGCCTCTCAACACAAACAGATCGTGGACTATTGGCTGCAGGGCTGGGATGGCTGTGGAGGAAGGAGGGAAATAAAACTTCTGACTCGACATCCACGTCTGTGTTTATGATTCTGTTCATGGTGATGATAAGAAGTCAGTCACCCAGCTTCAGTACCGTTATGCTTTGAAGATGGTGTGTTAGTTTGAGGTAATGTAAAGGGAGAGTAAGCTTCAGTGAAATGTGTTCACAAGTAGAATAAATGATGATGTGAGTGGTGCGTCTTGCTTTAGTTCCTCTCACCGTGGGTGACAGCTTTCCTGCCACTTGCCATGATGCCGTCACACAGCTGGATGATTTTGGGGATGCTGATGATCTGCTTGGAGTGGTAACGCTCATAAGACAGCAGCACCAGGAAGAAGAAGATGTTGGGAATGATGGCCTCCGAGTCCCTGTGCAAGAACGGGGATTATTTTAGGTCACAGGACAGCGATGGCATTTTTGAGCTAATCTGCAGTAAAGTGGAAGCCAGATTTAACCACTTATGTAGTAAAACATACAGAAAAGCCCGAGACACACATGGGTTCTGAAAACGCTACATTGCTCTTTCACAGGAGTCATAAAGAAAACTCACCTGAACTGTCCCACTTCAATGTACTCAAACTGCTTCAGGACAAAGCCTATGAACACCTGAAACAGAACATATCTCAGAGTGAGCTTCAGCTGAAGATCAACTAATGCAAAAGCAGACGTGTGTGAGTTTTCTGTTGTGGTTTTGTTTTACCTGATCTGAGTCAAGCAGGCAGTAGTTGACTCTGAGCTGCACAAGTTGGGCGAGCAGGTCCAGCACTTGCCTCTGCAGGGCCACAGAGGTGCTGGTGGTGTACTGCTTCAAAGCTTTGATCACCAGCGGCTCAAACAGGCGAATGTGGTTGTGGATGGCATTCTGACAAAGCAAAGGTGAGGCCAGAGCTTTCAGTGCAGCAGCACCTCACGCAAGCAAATGAGCAATGAAACATGTTTTAGACGTTCACAACCTGAACTCAAACGGTTTACCTTGTCTCCTCTGTGGCGCGTTGCATTTGCAATGTTGTACCTCAGCTGGTTCGACGCTTTTTGCGTCACATCAAACCATCTAGAAGAGGAACAAGAAGGCCGGTTCTGTAATGTTCCAACTGTGGTTCTGTGTTTATCTGGAAGCATGGATTTCACGCTCCTGTGTCTGATCCGTGTGTTGCTACAACTCACCCGGAGGTGTCCTGCTCCTGTTCGGCCTGCACCATGTTACGGAGACTGGCGTCGGCGAGAGCCTGAGTGAAGTGAGTGTACGGCGCCATGAAGCAGTAGTGGTAGAGGCCCGGTCGCAGGCTGGACGAGCCCAGACGGAGAGCCTTTCCCTGGGAGCGGCTGGGTCCACTAAAGATGCCCTCGCACTGGGAGGCCAGGTTGGTGCCGAAAAGGGTCTTCAGAAGCTACAGAGACAGGTCTTAAGTTACTGAAGGATGAAAAACAATAGTTTGGAGTCCACTTTTATTTCGATGTGTGTATTTATATCACTATAATGCAAGGAGTTATGTGAGGGAGTTCGTTGTGTCTCAAAAGGCTCAGGCCAGAGGACACCAGCTCGTACAGAACTGTGTGTGTATGAAGATGTATGGAACCATCGCACAGAGAACCCGATGCCTTTACAGGCCCTGTCGGCAGGAACCAGCCTCACTCTGTGTGGAGTCGCACCGGCTGCAGCACACTGCTCAGTGCTGGAACCATAAAGACTGCCACACACACACACACACACACACACAGTTCAATAAAACTAAAATCTACAACCAGAGACATGAAGTAGATTACTGACCTGCTGTACACAAACAGTAGCCATGGTTGGTTCTCTGGAGAAACAGGACTTGAGGTAGCCCAAGATCTCCTCCACACACTGACAGAAGACAGAATTCTATTGATTCATTCACTCAATGTGAACACGAGTGGTGAAAAATGAGATCACTTAATTTGCTTCCATCGAGTGCAATCATCCAGAATCACTCTCGTCGTGCTGCCACTAACATCAACATTTTAACAATGTGTGATTTCCAACAGCGCGGACGTCACGTCTTTACCTTACTGATGTCATGTAGTGTGGCCAGCTCCAGGAGCTGAGACAGAACATCCAGAGTAGCACGCAGGAAACCTCCAAACTTCTCCTGGCTGCTGTGGAGGTCCAGCGTCACCTAGGAGATACAAAAACACACACACACAATATTAACACCACCACCCACCGCCATCCAGGCTACTAACACCTGAAGAACCCTTCGTGACAGGAAGCCGCGTTCAGACCTTGAAGTTGGCATGTGTGGCTTTGAGGACGTCATAGAGCTTGAGGTAGGGCGGCAGGTGGTAGAAGTTGCCGAAGGTGGTCGATTTGTTGATGGCGGTTGTGCCGTCTGCTGGCCTGCCTGCTCACAAAAAGCAAAACATCAAACTTTTCATATATTCCCAGACACGTCACAGAGACCATCTTCACCCGTCACCGGTCAGGTGTGCCTGTACCTGTGTTGACCTCGTTGCTTTTCTTTGGGCTCATCGGAGCAGCACTGGGCTCAGCAGCATCCTTCTCTTTGCCTTTTCTGCGGATGGGACTGAGGGAGGGCGTGTTGCTCAGGGAGGGGAGGGTGGCCTAAAGAACAGAGTACAGAACGTGAACTCCTGTGGAAACAACTTCGTCATAAGCAGGTAAATTAAAGTAAAACGTGTCTTAAAAACAACCACTTTGACTTGGAGCCATTTAAAAACAAAGACTATAAACGGTTACCTTCACCGCTGGTCCCGGTGGAGAGTCATCCAACACATGTGCACAGATGTTGAGGATCTTCAGCAGGTGAGAGAAGAGCTGCTCCACCATGGCCACCAGGGGGCGCTCCGACAGCCCCGCCCACGGCTCCTCCATCTTATTTGGGTTGGGGTTCGTGCCTTCTTCCTCTCCGGCCCAGGGGTTGCGCATGCATTTAGGGGCCACAGCTGGGAACATGATTGAGGGGCATGTTAACCGATAACAGGTTGCTGCTTTTGTCTCAAAGTTCTGTTTGAGTGAATAGAATATATTTCAAGCTTCAGGTAAAAGCTCAAAGCATATATTACCCACCAGCAAGCAGATTGCCAGACAGCAAAAGCGCATCCTGGTGTGAAGAAAGATCCAGTGGAAACCAGGCAGAGGAGAGTAAAGAGAGGACCATGTCGGCCATTCCGACTGTCAGAGTCCTGCGCTCGGTATCCGGTGCGGATGACGAGGTGGTTGAAGAGGCTGAAGCTCCGCTAGGCTGTGACACACTGCAGAACAGAGAGACAAAGACAGAAGATAAACAGGTGTAAAAAGGGAAAGAAATTAAATGATGAGAAAGAGTAATGTGGCATTTAATTCAACGGATGAATTCACAAGAGAGGGTACACAAACCTAAGGGCCCGGCCTCGGCTGCGGCTGAGACTAGAGCGGGAAGAAAAGCTGCTACTGGCGCTAACATAGCCACAGTGCCAGCCTGTACTCCAAGTGCACACTGGGAAATTTACAGCCAGGAGGCACAAGGCTTCACAGCAGCCAAACTGCAGAGAAACAGACAAGCTGTATTTTAACACGTTGTCATCAAAACTAAAAACACACCAGAAACATCTTATACAGCAGGCAGAACAAGTGTTCTGTGTGAGTGGAAGCTCACAGTCAGGGCTCTGGAGGAAGAGGAGGTGAACGCATGGGAGACGGCGGTCACGACTCTGGACAAGTTGTTCTCGACTGTGACGTCAGACACATTGTTGGACAGGTTGTAACCCCGGTACGTCCTGGCAGACACACAAAAGAGTTCCTCAGATTTTGTGTAATTTTGAACCAGTTGGACTTAATTTCAAAGTGCAGATAGTCTGTACATTACAACTTACTGTGGGTACCATAAAAAGAACAAGTGAGCAAGTATCTTGCGAATCGTTTCTTAGCAATAGAACGGCACTGAGCACATATGAGATGCGACACCAAAGGAGTGAGTGTCTGTGTGTCCGTGTACCTTGTGATTGTGCTAACTGTGAACTGGGAGGGGGGTTGTGTCTCATGCATCAGCAGCTGCAGGTAGACTGAACTCTGGTCCCGGGCAATAGCCACTACTGGGTCCCCTTGACCCTGGTCACAGTCATAGAACAACCTGGAAACCAGCCTGGCAGAGAGACATGTGGGGCGGATGAGAGGAAGCGGGAGACATTAGAAAGACTTTGGTGCACCTAAATTAAAAAGTAAAGACGCACCAGTCTGGAGCCCAGAATACAGTACATGAGATGAGATAGCATACCTGCTGACAGCAGAGGCAGCCACGTGCCGGACTCTGGGGTCATCGTCTCCCAACAGACGGATGACCACATCATTAAGGACTCTCTCCTGCAGCCGCAGCCGCTACATAGAGAAGAATGTGGAATTAGTCAACTTTTAGGATACACACTGCACAGTGTCTAAAATCGACCAATTCCACATGAAGACGACAGGAAAGGAGAAGTTACCCCAGTGTAGTGATGATCCCCTTTGTGCAAAGTCTCCGTTTTCCTCTCCAGGAAATGAACTAACCTAGAAGAGGAAAGAGTGAATGTCTGAACTAGATTTGTAAAAATTTCAAAAAACCTTTTTTCAGTTTGTCATTATGGTTGGAGTGATTAGAGCAAGCTGCTCCAGTAACACATGAAAAGATATAAATTGATTTTTACCGAAAGTCCATCTCAGCCAGAGTCTCCAAGAGCTCCGTGCGAACGAGCCAATAGGACGAGTCCCTCAGAGCAAGAAGGTTTATCACCAACTGCAGGCCGAGCTCACTCAGAGTACTGCTGCACACAGTCATGAGGCAGTGCTGGAGCACACATCAAAAAGGTCAGCCTCACACACACACACACACACACTACTGGCACACTCATACAGACACACTCACCCTCACTGCAGAGCAAGCCATCTTGCAGGTGACGGAGGATTCATCTTTCAGAGTTTTCTGGAGCAAAGGCACCAAGTCCACCAGGGACAGAGGGTTACCTGGAGAGAAACATGTCATACAGGTGACAGAGAATCATTCAATGATATCCAAACAAGAAGAACACACCTGTACAAATAAGGGAAGATACAACTTTATCAATCACGAAGGAAATAGACAGAATAAAATAAAACAATAGAATAACAAAACAATATAATAACAATAATTTCGTGTAAAATAAACAATACTGGCACCATTGCAAAACACAATACAATAGCAATAAGAGTAAATAAAGGAAAAGTATCCCCCTCCCACACCAACCTGTTGCACTCTGCACGCTGGCCAGCCAGGCGTGTATGTTGTAGCGTGTTTTGGTGAGGGCAGCTTGTATGATGGCTGCACACAGGATGGCTGTGGCCCCTCTGATCTGGGGGTCCCCGTGGGCAATGAGGCCCAGCATGTCACTGATGTACTGCTGCTCTGCAAGGGGACAGAGAACGAGAGCGCGCGGTCACAGACGCTGCGGGAGAACATACCGTTGTCAAATTATGCATTTTGTAACTCCCACTGCAAAAGAAGAATGCACTGCAGGACAAGATATTGTGACATGAGAAGTACATTTTAAATAATAAAATCAATGACGGCTGAATTGCATTTAGCTGCTTTAGGTTCAGGGTCCTGGTATTGTGCATGCTGACTCACCGTCACGCATTAGCAGGACATAGATAATGTTATTAGTAATACCTGTATTTCCTACTACGAGTCAAAACAGCGATGCCTTATTGTAAGTTTTTTGCTCATGATGATATTAAGACAGGCTATCAACAACGCTACACTCAGTCCTCTGGCTTCTCTGTTTGTTTTGTTGAAACTGGCCTGTTCAGGTGTCTCACATCATCTCAATAAGATTGTCTTTTATTTTTGTGGGCCCCTACCTTCAACCGGGATGCCGTCCAGCGGCTCCAGGTAGAGGGAATTAAAGAAGGCTTCAGGGTGCAGCGCTGCTGCGGCCCCAACACAGCTGACCGCCAGAGCCTTCACGCTCACTCGCACCTCCTTGTCAGGGGTCAGACCTGGGAAAACATAGCAAAGACATTACTTTTTTTAAATATATATATATATATATATATATATATATACACACACACACATATACATATATACACACACACACACACACACACACACAAAACAAGAAATGACAGATCTGGAGTCTCAGATTTTCTGACGCTCATAATTCTGTCTACTCTTAACCTGAAAGATATTATCTGTTACTATGATAATCAAGATGTTGGCGCTCTTGAATATCCGATCCATTTCTTTATTCTATATGAAATTCATTTTACAGATTTCTTTTAAAGTTCTCACCGTTTCCCCGAGAACTGAATTCTCCACTTGACTCAGTTTATAGAACAGGAATCTGTGTGGTTGGTACTTAATTAGACAACCGGATGACTTTATTATTAAACACACAAAGTGTATTTTGAGCAGTTTTGATAACCCTCACCATTCTTTTGTCCCGTCAGCAGGAAGGAAGCAGCAAGAAGCCGTACACAGTGCACCAGCGGCTCCACCCCCTGGTCAGTGTAATGTCCAATGGGACCCTTGACCCGTGACGGCTGAGACACAGTGGAGAGTTACAGACAGACGCATAAGAACTTTCTTTACCTTCTGGTGAGACAAACGGTCACGATGTTCTCAGTGCGTGTTCACCTTATTGTCAGGTTGGGGTTCAGCAGGTTCGTCCTTTGGTACGAAGCGGTCCACGCTGCTGTCTGAACCCTGCCGGTTGTGACCTCGACCTTCGAAGAGATGAGGTTTGCTCAGCGCTGCACACAAGCACACATAGAAACAACAAGAAAGCTCAAAAAGACTTTATATCAAGAAGCAGAACTGGGTTACGCTGAGAACCTGTGTTTTTTTGTTTGTGTGCTCAACGGCGTGCACACGCACACACGCACACACGCACACACACACACACACACACACGCACACACACACAAACACACACACACACCCAGGGCCGACTGCAGGATTGGTCCCGAGGGTTCTTCTTGGGAGGAAGGTGCTGCTCCTTCATCTTCTTCATCCTGTAACGTCCCGATCTGCATCCCGGAGTACTGGCTCTCACTGCCATCCAGCACCTTATGCATAGACACACAGAGCAAACCCGTCCAGTGAGCAACTAAACGTACATCACAGGAACACTAGAATGCAACAAACTGGAAACGCTCCCGCATGCAGAGGATTCCTAGTTAGTTCTGACTCATTCTTTATCCAGTTTGATTTGCTGGATTGACGACAGAGACACGCAGCAGAACAAACCAACGACTAAAACTGAAAGTCAAACAAACGTTCCCTCTTTTAAACTCTGCTGGCTCATGCTTAGGTCACTTTGTTTACAGCCAATCAACTACACACAGGAAAAAGCTACTTTGGTTGCCACAGTCCACCAGAGGAAGAGCAAGCTTTTGATCCAAACTAGATCAAGTAAAGAGAGTATTTTCAATCCGTAAGACTACAGGAGGTACACACGGGACATTTTAAAGTGAACAAGTTTTTCCTTGCAAGATGTATAAAGTAATCTTAATCCAAAGATTTATAGAAATAATAGTTTTTCCGGGTTTGGCCTCCGCTGGAACAAAAGCCCGTCACAGGCAGATGGAACCAAATCTGAAGGACAATTCAAAAGGAACAGATGGCCTTCATGCTTCTACTTTGAACTCTTCACTGCAAGCCATCAAGATGGGATGTTGGGGTTGGGGGGGGGGGGGGGGGGGGGTCACTGGAAACGAGGAGGAGGGGAAGAAGGGGCATGACGTACCGTCAATGACAACAAGAAGGGCAAAAAGTAGCAATACGCAAATTATGTGCATGGGTTGTGACGAACGAAAGGAGAAAGGATGAGGAAAGCCAAAGGTTTCCAGACAAGCAAGCCCCTCCCACTCCGTTCAAAGTGTCCAATTGGCTGACCTTGTCACTAGTGCTAGAGGAGCAGGAGGTGGCATAGAAGGAGGAAGAGGAGGAGAAAGAGAAAGAAGAAGAAGACGACGAAGAGGAAGCAGTGTAGACAGAAGAGTCGCTGTCTGTGGCATCGGGACCCTCGGTGGAAGTTGGCGAGGGAGGAGGCGGCTCAGTCACCTGCGGCAATGGAGTGAGCGACTGAGACGAAGCGGGGAGAAGGATAGAGGGGGGGGGGGGGGGGGGGCAAAACCCAAAGGACTGAATCAAGTGGCAGCACATCTTATCCTACATGTTCTCAGGAGCACTTTGATTTTAGAATAGTGTACGAGATGTGAAAGATCAGCATACAAGTTGTTTGCATGTTCCATTAGTTCTTATTGAATGTATTAAAAATAACTGCCAACCAGCTCCAAAATCCTTTAAATGGCTCGGTGCAGCAGACTCGCATCCTATCTCTAGGAAAGGGCTGTCGTCTGTATTTACACTCCTCGACTATAAACACTGTACAGCATGTCTGTAAGGTAGGATATCCATCGGAAAGACTAAATGATTGGAGAAACGGTTTACAGTCATTTCCAGTAAATGCAATTTGTAGGAAACGGGCGAAAACATGCAAGACCACCGATACGCCCTTTAATGGTAGAGACTAAATGTGAGGAATGAATATGTTGTCCATTCTATGAATCCTAACTCTGAAGTGTTGCATCGTTCATAACTGGGAACTATGCCTTTAGGAACATTAGGGTTCAGTTCATTATAGCATTGCATGTCATTAAGTCTTTCAGCGTCTAGGGAAGCACGCCCTCGCGCACACACACACACACACACACACACACTGACCAGCTCTGCTACGTCTGAAGGTGTGACAGCCGAGTCTGGTCCCTCTGTGGTGGTCTGGGAGGAGTCGCTGGGTGGAAGTGAGCCATCATTAGTGCCCAGCAGAGCCGCTCCTTCTCCGGGCCCTCCCTCCATCTCTGGTGTGGTGTAGTCTGCCGTCTCCGGAGTGACGTTGGCCCCGCCGCTGGAGCTCCGACTCAGCATTTCCTCCTCGTTGTCATTGGGTGACTCGGGAGTGTCCGATGCAGACGTCCCGCCTCCGCCCTGCTCCGAGGAGGCGCTGTGGTCCACGGAGTCGCCGGCCTGCAGGGTGTGCTGGGAGGAGCGCGGCTGCTCGGTGATGATGTCCACCTGGGCCGCAGAGGAGCCGTCCGCAGCGGCGACTGTCGCTGAAGCAAAGACGCACACGGAGCCCGGTTATCACTGTTGCATGGGGCTTTACCGTCTAGCGTGAAAAGTGAGGCTGCCTCCTGGTGCCGGCGTCTTACCTGTGAAGACACCAGTGGTGACCTCAGTTCTCTCTGCGTCATCATCCAACCCATCCTCCTCCCCAGAAAGCATTTTGCCTTGAAACGACAGGTTTACATAGTGTCAACATATCATCAGCACCATCACTAGAGGGAAAGAGACTAAAACCTCTATGATGCAAAGTTACCTTTAACTGAGTGCATTCAAACACTAAACAGAAGACTTAGATATATGCATTAAAAGCAAATATTGTGCATTATTGACAATATATCTTGAACTCTGAAGACAATCAACCACCCTAGGTGACTCAGTCGGAGGTCAATTTGCCCAAACCCTGACTGAAGCATCAGTTAGAGTTAGAGGTAGAGGTAGAGGTGAGCAGAGGAGATAAGTAGACCAGTCACCTCTTTGTTTCCTGAGAAGGAGTGGACTGCAGGAAGACCCTCCCCCTGCTGCAAATGGCAGGAAACAGGAAGTAGAAACGGGAGGAGAGGAAGAGAAAAGCAGCAAAAGCTCAGAGGGACTCACAGGAAACAACTATTATTTACAGGCGACAGGAAATGAGTCGGCAAGCAAAGAAAACGGCCGTAAACTCAAACCAAAGCAGGAACGAGAGTAGAGCAAGTCTGTCAGTAAGGGTTTATGAAATAAAAGCTACTTGAAGCAGATGCATTGGCCCCCAGGTGACGGAGTAAAACACTGTAGAGCCCACATTGTACTGAACAAAAGCTTTGTGTTTACCGATGAGCTCCAGGATGCTGCTGGAGCGTGCTCGGCTCTCTATGTCCTGGCGGAAAACAGTGCCGTGAAGAATGCTGCCTGCGGTGATGAGCATGTGCAGAAGCTCTGGTGGGGGAGTCCTGAACATCTGCTGCAGGAGCTCCAGAGCTGCTGTGACCACATTGTGATCCCAGTGCTGTGTGTAGTGTAGGGTCAACTCGTACACCTTCAGACACACACACACACACATGTGGAATTTAGCCCAAACTATAGAATTAGCATACAAACACTGGTATCCACACAATCACTCTCTTCCCTCTACCTGCAGCAGTTGTTCGGGTGTCGGCTGTACGTCAGCCTCCTTCCTCGTGACTCCAAAGCTTCCTTTGAGGCTGGTGGTGTTGACTTGCTGCTGGAGCAGAGGCATCAGGTAGCGAAGGGTTAACAGCACCCCCAGAATTAGGTGGCTGAGGTGCTCCTCATCCACTGGCACCAGCAGACCTAAAAGGGTCAGGGTGTGAGATCACTTGTCCTCTCTGAATGTCTGTAGCCGCTTGACACCAAACTAGCCAAGCTGAAATAATCTGAACTGTTCAGTCAGCGCGCGTGTGTGTGTAGGTGTGTGTGTGTGTGTGTGTGTGTGTGTGTGTGTCCCTACCCAGCAGCACGTTAAGGAGCCATGTGTAGAAGTAGCTGGCGCGCCTGGAGTGTTGGCACACACTGACGGCTGAGCTGGCTGCTGTCCGTCTGATGGTGGGGGAGCTGGACTTCAGGTTGGCCACAAATGACTTCAGCAGCACCTGCGACAAAAACGGTTGAACTACAATTCATCTCTACTTCCTTTTTAATTAGTAAACGTTTATGGATACAAAATGGAAAATACTAACTTTTTAAACCTCTTCAGCTTTTTTTTGTTTAACTACGGCTTTCAGATAAACTAACTTAAGCTTATTTAGATTGTTAGGAGAAGAGTAAGAAACAGGAGAGAAAACACCAAATAATGCAGAAAAACTATTATTTGAAAGCAAAAATGATCTGCGCCCCAATTATTAATTGCCCACTCTCCAGTTTCAATGTTTCTGCTGTGTGGATACCTTGATCTCGCCATCATTGGCGAAGTGCCCCAGGGCAGCCATGATCTTGGGCATTGCAGCAGCCAGAGTCTCCTGCACCGTCTCCTCCTGCCGCTTGGTGATTCGAGCGAGGCATGGCAACAGGTTGACCAGGTAAGGTCTGGATCACAAGAGACGGAGATAAGTAGTAAAAAAACATTTAAAACTGAGTCAGACACTGATGTTTCTTCCCCTAACCGTCGCCGTTTGTAAGGAATGCCAGCGATCGGCCGACGTTGCTGTCTTGCAGAGCCCGTAGACGGCATCGTCACAGGAAACGGGCTAAATAAGGCTACACATGTTGGCGAGGGAACAAACTGGAATATTCATATATTCAAAATGACCTGTTATGACCTCGATGATAATCACAGCCTCATCAAACTAAAGAGGATGTGTTGCATACCTCCATCACATTGCTCTGCGCCCTTACACACTTTCACAATGTATTTTAGAAGTATCTGTTATTTCTGATTTATGACTAGAACAGCTTGGTGTAATAAACTATTGTTGCTGAGCTGCATCTCAAATTAATCTTCAGGTTCACAGTTTTCAGATGAGTTATAATACTTTGATGTTGCACAAACCGTTGACCTGCTATCTCCCCCTAACGTCTTTCTAAAAACCACAGAAATTGGGCAATGTGGGTCTCTACGGGTGAACCAACTACTGATTCTAACATAAGAGGTTTACAATCTACAACGAAATGTGCCATCCCGGGATTTTCCCCTCTGAGTTCGGCATAATGCAATGTAGATATTGTTGCCATGTGAATGAAGTAGAAAGCCATTTTCAGGCATTGTGTGTGTGTGTGTGTGTGTGTGTGTGTGTGTGTGTACCTGCATTTCTGTGGTCTGATGAGGTGAGCGAGCTCAGCAAACCTCCACAAAGCTGCCCTCAGGCTCCGAGAGGCCCCGTTCTACAGAGATACACAAACATTCACACATGAAGTGTTTTTACACTAAACATGAAACAGACGTCAAACCTTAGTCATTAGTGAGAATAAAACTGTTGCATGAAAATACAAACAACAACAAAGACACTCATCCAATACCTTTTTAATTTCTTTGTAGAGTTCCAGCTGCAGTCTCGGCAGGTTTGAGTCCATCAAAGCCTGAAAATAAAGATCAAACATTAACACGGCGATAACGTATCTCATCACATCACGCACACATCAAGGCTCATTACTCCGTCTTCAGTGGGTACCAACTGTGTGTCAATCGATGATCAACGGTGTTGTCCTATTATTGAAGAAAGAGGAGAGAAAAGAGTTGTGTGGAGCGCTGCTCGCTGCTCACTTTGATGATTTTGTTCAGGCACTCGTCTGCCACCATCCGGACGTCTGATTCGCCGTCATCGCTGCAGAGCAGGAACATCTCCATGGCGATGCCCAGCAGTTTCTGAAACTCTGGAGAAGTTCTGCTCCCAGGACCATAGAGGAGAAGACAGAGGAAACTGTCATTACGCACATACATGTCCATCTTTTAACAGACGACGTTTATGCAAAAAAACACACACACTTGACCGTACCAACTTTATTTGTGAGAATAACACATACTAAAGATAAAAGCATCCCATAATAAGAGCTGACGGAGCTTCATATGAAGCAACTGTGACGGAAACTATCTTTGAACACTGATAGCTAACGCTACATTTTCTAAAACTTTGCATTTAGAAGATACAATGAGTTTCACACATTCTGTGACCGCAAGCAAGCTAGTAATTCAAATAGCTTGTTGTGGACCATAATGAATACAGATCAGGGTATTCCAGCAAAGTATGTATCATTACGACTATAAACTATACAAATATGGAAACCGGTCTTTCATGCTTTACAAGAAAATAATTGTGGCTACGGTCCAGCCCAGGCCGAGCAGTTTAAATGAATCAGAAGTGGTAAAAAGCCATGTCCTGTCAATGCAGCCCAACACCAACTGGCATCTATTGCATTAATCGTGGGTCACTGTTATTAATCATCATTTTAAATCAACAAGGCCTACCTCAGAGACTGAGCCACAATGTTTTCACATATTGTCAGGCAGTGTGTGACCCGGTCCTTCTTTGTGGTAGCCTGTTCCTTTTTCCTGTGGAGGAGGAAAGATAAGGAGGATGAGAAGAAGCGACAGGCAACCGGTAGCGAAAAGACAAGGAAACAGAGATAGGACACAACAATTGGGTTCAGACTGAGAACGTACCGCCAAGAAATAGTATCATCTAACATTTGATTAAAAGAGACAAATGTCCTTATCAAAAGTGCACTATAAATGATGGAATACACTGTATATGCATGTCTCCTCGGCTATTTTAGAAAACGTGCTTTACCCAGGGACTGTCACTGCTGCTGATACATGCTTTATAATTAGATGCAAAGGTAACAGGTCTGAAATAGTTGTCTTGTGAGCTTCCATGTAAAGTTATGCCATGTGAATAGAGGTAGCAATGTTCTATATGGCTACATAGTTGATAAAAATGGTGACCTCTTCAAGATCGTACAAACATAAAAGGTGCAAGTTGTCATTAGACTCCCAGCCAAGCCTACATTACACTACGCGTGTTTAGAACACAGTGCATGCCAGTTACAGGAAAACTATCTGTCGGGACCTTTGGACAGGCAGATGGACCTAATGAGTCTGATACAAACACCAACACCACTTTAGAACCTGACAGATGTACTTGAAATGATTACGGCTGAATAATACACCTGAAAATGTGGAAAAAGGTAAAATCGGGACTGAAAGTGTTTGGCAGGTGAATCCTGTGATGGAAAAATGCACCTCTTCCTGGGGGTGCGATGGACAGGCGTCCGTGACGTCATATTAATGCACCAGGTCATCGGGCAGAGAAGTAGTTATAATATCTACCTTTCTGTACAATCAACGACACAATGATACACTGGAAATGTGAACGTGGCTTTCCAAACAATGTTCTTCCGAGATCAACTTATTCAAGCAGACACTGAACCTTTGAATCGGTCCTCGGTCCCTTTAGCAGGCGCGTGGGCATAAAGTAACGGACGCCTTCTGTGATAGCCAGCATTCAGCTGGTCTGACCCGAAAGATGTGTGTGGCTGACACTCAAATAACGTCATATCAGACCACAAAGCTCCGCTGGGCATTGGTGCAACGTCTGAAAACCAGTACCTTAGATCTAAAATAGAAGTTTAAAGAACATCCTCTGGTTGCTCGTTCGCATGTTAGCATATCTGGCTTCAAGCTAGTCATAAAAGGATGGTTACGCTATCAGAGAGGCTCTCACGTTAGCACGCAAGCTAAGCTAACGTTACCGGTCTAGGTGGTAGCGGGCTATGCAATCCCCGAAATACAGACATATACGTACTGCCTCTGGACGAGCTCCTCGGCGGTTGGTGGTCCCTGCTGCTGCTGGAATGACTTCAGACTCTCAAAGGCCTTCATCAATTTCTCCATGGTGGCCATTTTAGCAATCAACAGTAAGCAAGCTAGCTAGGCTAGCTAATATTTACGATGAGAGCTAACTAGCTAGCACAGTGGGACAAGTTAGCGCAATGAGAGAGCAAGCGGTGCGTAGTGCGACGAGAGTGCAACACTGCTCGCGACAACTACCACCGGCTCTCCGCTTTCTGTTCGTGCAATATATCTCTTATTCTTTCACAATGTTTATCCTAAATGAACAAAACGATGGTCGATAATAAGCCATCTTTGATGCAGCGGTGCATTCCCCCGTCAAAATCACACCAGGAAGTGGCATATGTGACAGTTTACAGAGAGGGGAGGGGCGTAACGTCAGTGGCCAATCAGACTGCGGTTTTATGTTGAGTGACTTGCAAAATAACCAATGAGTGACTACGTTTTTTCCCCTTCGTTGTTATTGTTGCTGTCACGAGACCTGCTGTAATCCAGATTGCAAAAACATATTTGAGCAACACCAGTGCTGTAGCTGTGGTTTATCAATGCACTAAGGAAGATAAGTGGGAGTGACTGTGAGAAGGCTAGCATCATTAAAAGAAGATTGAACTCTTAGTTTACAGTTCAATTGATACATGTGTAAATACTATGCAGTAATGTACTGCAGGACTTTAAAAAAATGACAATATAGAGCCTAAATTTGTTACCATAGCCCTTGGAAATTTTAGTCTATTACGTCAGCCACATGTTGCTTTGGATGAGTAAATTGGCTGAATATAAGGGTATTTTTACCTGAAGATCAAACTTGAAAAGTCAGAGTGGTCACAGCAAATGAAGTGGGCCACTGTTTACTGGTCTCGAGTATTTTCAGCTAAATTATTGAATGAATTATTTCTCTTCAAACACATTTCTTGTTTCCTCTCTCCTCGTATGGTTTCCTTGCGTCTTAGTCCTTCCCAACATGGATGCAATTAAAAGACGTGGGATGTACCCAAGAAAAAAAGAAGCATGTGCATGAAACTCTATCTTATCTGGCTCTCACCTTCACGTCATACCGAAGCTTGTTATAGTCCTACTGACTCAGTGGGGAAATGATTAATGGCGAAAACACAACCACCCATTAGAAATACATTTATACATTTAACTTTATGGGTCAAGGATGTAGTAAAAGCTTTCACCAAACAAATCAATTTACGACACAAATAAGTCAGGACACAAGCATTTTTATACAAATGGCAGTGTATTATTTCATAATTACAAATGTCAGATATGGTACAACAACCAGTGATACAACTTGTACAAGAATTAACAATGACTGCAGTGGTTGAACGACATGACTGTACAGATACAAAAAAAAGAAGAAAATCAAGAAGTCCCCGGCCCCGTTTGAACACCAATAATGCATTTGTCATTCCTCCCGTCCTCGATCACTTATCCGACATATCTGGACAGAAGAGTGTGAAACCCTGGAGAGCCTCCAGGCAGTCTATCGGTGGTTATCCCAAAACTAGACTCAAGTGACATCAAGGAACTGAGGACCGCTCCCTTCTACATGTTGCTGGTGAGCCATCCCAGCTTTTAGGGAAAGACTCGCCACCATCGCCTCTGAGGAAGGCAGAAGGGAAGGAATGCATGTTGAGCATTTAAACGGGGGCCAACTCAGCTGGTCACCTTGCCATTTATAAAGTTGTCCTCAGATACCAGTGAGATATGTTGGCACTAGAAGGTCATCATTTACATATACAAGGAACCTGAAGTATTACAAACCAATACATGCTTGAGTAATAAAACGTATGTATTTATTTTTATTTCTTTTTTTTTAAACAGGCATTACAATGCACTTAGTGCGGACATTCAAAACTGTTGAGCTGTGTGAAGTTCCTTTATGTGAAGGACTGTCTCTCAGAACGGACGGAATGATAGAAAAGAGGCTGGAAAGAAAGGCGGGATGTCAGAACGTAACTTGGTAATTGGCACATATCATAAAGGCCGTCAGTCTTTCAGTACAATTTTCAGACAACAACACAAGTTTGATTTACTTGATGTTGCTTTTGGTATCATTGGCAAAAAAAGGTTAAAGACACTTCCTATAGTCATCGTCAAAACACAACATAGTGCAATGAAACTAAACAGACTTTCTTCACTTCACTGATGGTATAAGAGCAAAGTTCAAACAATGACAGCGGCATGGGTGGCAAACAGTTTAGTTTCCCTGTGAGAGAGTGAGTGTGTGTTAGTTACGTGTTAGAAATACATCATTTACAAGGTTTTTGAGGCTAAAGAGCTAAAAGGCTAAAATCTACAGAGGCAAGAGAAATCAGCTTCAAAATGTGCCCGAGAGCAACAAAACAAAAAGAACAAAGACACTCAGAAACTCAAGCGATGACGAGCCAGCAACAGATGCACGCATTCGATTCCTGATTTTTGACAATGGAATGTGCGACAGGGGACAACATTTGTAGAACAAGCCAACTCTCCAGATTAGATATCAGGATGGGGAATTATACGTGTACCATTTTAAATGCAATGTCTTGAACGGTTTAATATTCAAATAAGTGATATTCAAGACCACATTCTAACTATTGTATTGTTGTACTTCAATGCATTAAGATTAAACAGAAGCTGCAGTTGCTTACAATGAGAAATACACACACACACACACACACACACACACACACACACAGTGAACATGTCCAGATTGGGTATTCACAGCATTAAAACAGGTGATGGGGAGTAAACAGCAACTGCTTCAAAAGCTAAATTCAAAAGCAAAACTGCTTCAAATGCCTCTGAAATGCAAATGAGAAAAACAATGAGAACATGCTGAGAAACGTACAGAAAACGCATTTGTTCACGACCGGTTAACTTGGAAGTAAACACTTTGTCTATGAAGAAACAAACGTGCACAGCAACTGTGGTTCTGCAAGTGGACAAATGTTCCTGTACACAGACTCTGCCTGCAGGATGCTAATAAACATGATTCCTCCCGGTCTACACGCATACAAACAACTGTCCCAAGCCATTCCTACGGCACAACGTACAGGTTTTAAAATGGAATATTACGATTAAGAAACGGTGTTTTCATCGAGTACAAACAGCCAAAGCCACGGGGTCCAACTGCAGGTCTACGAGCAGGACGTGTGTCCGTCGGGCATCGTGCCGTCTGTGATCTACAGGCCGAGGCTAACAGCTGCCGACAGCCTCATCAATGGAAGTTAGTCTGATGCAACAGCAATCCGTTGTCAAGATGAAGCCCTCGTCAGCTGCAGATTAGATATCTTATACGGTGCCATCATCGTCGTCATGTGTTCCAACTCCACCTGGCTTTCTGGTGCACTGGGTGGCAAATTACTAAGATACTTTAAGAGAAAGGATTTCTGCTCGGCACATGAAACCGGTTCATAACAATAACCGGACACGTCAGGAAAACAAAAGAAAGAAAAGCCAGCTGGTACAATATAAGAAGCGGTAAAAGATAGGACGAGGAATAAAGACAACCAGAAGACAAGCTTTGCCTGAGTGAATAATGTAACAGACTTTCACTAAACAGCTGTTCTCCAGAAGGAAACAAAGTCCGACATCTGAAATTAAAAGATCGGCGCTTTAGGAGCCCATGAGAGATTCTTTAGAGAACAGGAATGATAATTATCAGACCTTCTGTTCCCGAACAAAGCCTCCGGGACATTTACTTCAATATACTAACGCTGGCTGACTCCATGCCATTTCTGCTAAAAATGTAATTAGTACAGGAAGCCAGAAGACGGTTTCCTACACATGACAGACAGTCCGGTGCAACCGAACTGGGCTGAGGGAAGGATGTGGGAGATCACTTTAAAACAAATTCTAATCAGAAGGGGCCGGTGGAGCACGGCATCAACACAGCAACGCTAGACTGGATCTATTTCCCCCCCCCCTCACTCAGATCTACCCAAGCCTTGAGGGTGCGGGTGGATCTGCCGTGCCAACGACACGTCATGTTGACCAAATCAATGACAAACATACAGCACATGTTAAAAAAAAAAGAAGGTCTTATGCTACATTGAGAAAAGAAAAGGAAAGAAAACTTCTGGTACTGTGCTTCTTACAGAAAACTCCCCGTCACACGTTATCCATACATCCTCATTCCAACAGAAAATCTAAATGTAATGTATGCATTCAAGTGGTACTTTTATGGCTTTTTGTACAATACAACCTTTAGTGAAAATATACATCTAGACATAAATTCAAGTACAAATGTACAAAATCTTTAAACTCATACTTTTTTCTTGAATTATAATACACTTTTAATACAGCTCATAAATACAGGTCAACATTCACTGAGTTCCTAAGATTTGCGCTCGGTTGGAGTTTGTGGCGAAGTTCAGCGGTTAGGGATGGGAGGAGGAGGAAGGGGGGGAGGAGGAGGAAGGGGGGGAGGAGGAGGAAGGGGGGGAGGAGGAGGCGCAGGTGGAGGGAGTGGTTTAAAGTCGCGAGGGCTCCTCGATCTCGTCGTCACTGTAACCGCTCTTAAAACAGACCTGGGAAGAACCAGAAGTGAGGATATATCACCAACGGTAGCAACTCTCATCACTACGTCATCTCACATGTGCAGGATGAGGTCACGTTCTCCTGAAACGACCACCTCGACTTCACCACAAGAAGTATTCCTGCAGTGGACCACCTGGTGGCGCGTGCGCACACACACACACACACACACACACGATAAAACAACAACGGGTGTAGGCTAGGTCTTCAGATAAACGGGTTTATCTGAAGACGAGCCTCATCACGCTGGAGACAACGTGACACAGCAACAAATACAGAGAAGAATATGCAAAGAAAGCAGAACGAGGCCTTATTCTAACCAACTGAGACTAGCGATGAACGGATTCGAGGTTCAGGGGGAACGTTTTCACATGTTGAGTTTGGACAAGGCCTGCAAGGAAGCAAAGAAGGAAGAGAAGAAGTACCTTAGCCCCCACCCCCCCGGACAGTTGCCGGAGCACTAGCACTTGCCTCTCTTCTGAAGAGGCGGTAGAAGAAGCCTCTCTTTGGTGGAGGATTTGGCCGATTCACGTCCAGATCTGAGCACAGCGTCCCGTCGGTCTCGTAGACGTTGATTTCCTTGAAGCACTCCATCTCGATCATCTACAAAGAAGCAGAGGGCGAGTTATCTATCCGGACGACTTCCCGGGGAGCTCGGTTCTACCAAAGGCCCGTGCGTCAGCGTACGGGAGGGTGCCGTGTATTTATAACACAACCCTCTCTACAGGTAGCTGGTTCAGTGTCCATCTGGACGTAAATCAACACCTCCACACTGTGTCTCATACATATTCATATTCATTCACAAGCAACGGCAGAGTCACATTTAAAAGCATTTACAGGGACGTAATTATGAAAAGTGAGTTATTGTTTTAAATGATGAAGCAAGTCTAACTGCTGTATGAAGAATCAAAACAGTCTGTATTCAGAAACCCAACGTACAGTATGAACCTGTAAATGAGCCTAATGGGTGTCCTTTCACAGGAAGGTATTGTTCTTTAATGCAGGTGTTTCTGTGTACAGTACGATGACATCATCTGTCTGCAGTACCTCGTTCTGCCACGGGATGGAGACGCTGCCCGTGACGAACTTGTGGTAGAAGTCGTCGTCTGTGGGGTCAAGGTTCACGCCTTTGACGGTGGAGAACTGCTCGATGTCCAGGACGTCTTTACAGTACACCGCCCGAGGCTGAGAGCGAGAGAGAGAGAGCGAGAGAGCGAGAGCGAGAGCGAGAGCGAGAGGGAGAGAGAGAGAGAGAGAGAGCGAGAGAGAGGGCGAGAGAGAGAGCGAGAGAGCGAGAGAGAGGGCGAGAGAGAGAGAGAGAGCGAGAGAGAGAGAGAGAGAGAGGGCGAGAGAGAGGGCGAGAGAGCGAGAGAGAGAGAGCGAGAGAGAGAGAGAGAGAGAGAGAGAGAGAGGGCGAGAGAGAGGGCGAGAGAGCGAGAGAGAGAGAGAGAGAGGGAGAGAGAGAGAGAGAGAGCGAGAGAGCGAGAGAGAGGGCGAGAGAGAGAGAGAGAGAGAGAGAGAGAGAGAGAGAGAGAGAGAGAGGGCGAGAGAGAGGGCGAGAGAGGGCGAGAGAGAGAGAGAGAGCGAGAGAGCGAGAGAGAGGGCGAGAGAGAGAGAGAGAGAGAGCGAGAGAGAGAGAGAGAGAGAGACAACTGTGAAACGTGGATTTGTTTTGGATGAAGGGGGGGGAGATGGTTATTTTAATAACATGGAAGCCCTCACACGCATGAAGACTGTTTGCTGCCGTTTGCCTCAGCGTGGCCCTACTGACCTGAATCACCCAAAATAGAAACGCAGACAGCACGATCTACTTTCAGCTATTGATTTAACCTCTCAGGCCACTGGCACTGAACACGTGATGACTCTCTCTACGAACAGCTTAGAGAAAGCCAACGGTGCCTTTGGTTGAGCTACATGTATCTAGTGTTGGTGATGATTACCACCAAACGGGGAAACTCTGCTTTAAAATCACTTTTCTGGGGATTTCAAACAACGACACTGAAATCACAAGCCTGCTTCTCACCCTCCCCCCCCCCCCAAATTAGCCAGCATGATAGCTAGCTGTTTGTTTACTTGTGACAATGGTATTTCCTGTATGCCGACTCGCTGCGGCTTCAAACTACAAGCTGTGAATCAAGCCTGTATGCACAGCGTTTGTGTGTGTGTGTGTGTGTGCTGTCCTTACATCAGGGCTGAAGGGCGGGTCCAGCATGTTGGCCTCCAGCCGTTTGAAGTTGATGTTTCTGAAGATGGGGTGCTGCTTCACCTCTATGGCCCCTCGACCCTGGCAACCCAGTCGCTCCTTGGGGTCCTTAGCCAGGAGCTGACACGCAGCAGGAGGAAGAAGAAGCACGAGAGGTTCAAACATTACAACTCTGAAGATGTGCGTGTTCGCCCAAATAGAGTGTAAATTATAGCTTTATGCATTTCAAATATCTCACGAACCAAACCTCTATTTATTCATTCATAACCTTTAGTGCGATGTATACATCGTGTGCATGTAATCCTCCTGCCTTTATGCATCTGACCCAATGTAAGCTAATAAAGGCAGATACAAATCCGTCGAGAGCCCAGACGAGAGCCCCGACGAGAGCCTCTACGAGAGCCTCCACGAGAGCCCAGACGAGAGCCCAGACGAGAGCCTCTACGAGAGCCTCTACGAGAGCCTCTACGAGAGCCTCTACGAGAGCCCCGACGAGAGACTCTGGATAATATCACCAGCGCACCACCGACAGAGCAGCAGGCTCATGAAGTGGAGGAGTGCTGTTTCGTGGTTTGGCTACCAGTGGACACGCTCACTGGCCCTGTTGTCACACAAGAGCTGGTGGCTTTCACAATCAGCAGGCCAATAGCTCCCAATTATCTTGCTCCCATTTCTTGCTGAAACCGTTGTCCCCCTCCCCCCTCCACCTCTCCTTGGGGAGATTATGAATCTGCTGAACCTCAGGTCATAATGTTCCACCGCGTCACACAAATCCACGTCCCTCCCCCCCTCCCCTCCTCCCCAGAGGCAAAGCAGCACAGTGGCTCCCTCTAGCAGAACGGTCAGATCGTGGAAGACAGATGGGAAGATTGAAAACCACATGATCAACAACCGATCTCCTTAAAGTTACAGCAATCAATAAGTTTACTGGGTGAAATGACATGTAGAGTTTGGATTCAGTCACAGTTTGTGACTACCTGGTGAACATGGAAGAGCATTTAGCAGCTCAAGAGCTGCTTCTCTAAGAGATGGAGACCATCCGTCAGGTCACCAGAAATACAAATACTGTTGCAGTTTATCAGCTGGATGTGTCAATATGCAACTTTAAAAAGGTGATCATTTATCAATGCTGTGTGCTTACAGCTTGTTCCACTGTCTAATAACAGGTTTGAACTGAAGGTGTATTTTTTTAAAGGAAACGATACAAAAAATGCTTCGTATGTTGAGAAAAACTCCCCACAACCCTGACATGATATACAAAAGAATGACGTGTGGATCTTGGCAAAATTCATTATAATATTATTTTCTAATCTTGAAAAATAATTAGAACATAAAGTACTTCAATGATATAAAAGGAAATTTAGATAAAACCAGAAGCTACTGAAATAACATGTAATTTGGAGACATCATGGTCTCTGCAATGAAACACTGTCAGTCGAACAGCTTCGTTTCTAATATCTCGTAACTTCTGCTTTTCATTTGCCACTGTGTGTACTGAGTGAGTGGCAGAAGATAAAAGGTGCTCGGCTATCGAGGCCACGCCTACTTATTATATTAATGAAGGCCGTTATTGCAGTAATATAAACCTGTTCAAGTAATTTATCAAGACAAGAGTTTGAAGTTTTGTGACTATACGGAACTGAAATCCATCACCAAGCTCCTCCTCCTCCTCCTCCTCCTCCTCCTCCTCCTCCTCCTCCTCCTCCTCCTCCTCCTCCTCCTCCTCCTCCTCCTCCTCCTCCTCCTCCTCCTCCTCCTCCTCCTCCTCCTCCTCCTCCTCCTCCTCCTCCTCCTCCTCCTCCTCCTCCTCCTCCTCCTCCTCCTCCTCCTCCTCCTCCTCCTCTCTCACCTGTCTGCAGATGTCCTTCGCCTCCTCCACGAACTTATCAGAGTACTCCTCCTGGTTCTCGCGCACTCGTCTGTCCACCTCCTCCCGCTTGACACGCTCCTTGCGCTTTCGGAAGGGCGACTGTCCCTGTATCATCTCAAAGATCAGGCAGCCCAGCCCCCACCAGTCCGGGCTGACGGTGTAGCTCTCGTTCTGGATCACCTCGGGAGCTGAGAGGGGTGAGGGGTGAGGGGTGAGAGAGGAGAGGTCAGTTCAATCTGAACGGAGTGGACCAGAGACAGCTGATGAAGTCTATTGCAGTGGTTTTCTTAAAGAAGACGGTATCACAGTTACCCATGTATCCAACAGTGCCCACTCTCCCTCGTATCGTCTCTCCTTCAGGGATCTGAACAGCGAGGCCCAGGTCTGAGATTCGGATGTGTCCTGAAGAAGAACCACAGATTAATAACTCGGAGCATGTTGAATGTACGTACTTTAATAAAATGTACTCTATTGAGGAATGCATGTATTTTTCTACACAACAATAGAGCAACGGTTAAAGCCATAGAGTTATAACAATACTCATGTGACACTAAAATGATCTTTTATGATGAAAGTGAGAAAAGGAGGAGCGTAAGAGATGCATGATAGAGATTCCTCTATTTCAAGACAAGACTGCGTTACGGAGAACAGACGATATGAGAGTGTGACTCAGAGGAAGAGCATGAACTGAAGAACTTCAAGAGGACTTTCAGCCTGAGACATTCTGCTGCTGCACATCATAACAGACTAGGAACAAGCTGCTCCTGTGCGCTCGTTACATAAAAAAGGAACAAAAAATGGAACGTACCACGATCATCCAGAAGGATGTTCTCAGGTTTCAAATCCCTGCAGAAAGAAAAACACACGTTAAAGAGTCGTTCTGTTGATTTAATGCTGATGTACAAACAGAAATGACATGTGAAGATTGAGCTTTATTAACATGTCTGTCTTTTATTGCCCGCGTGCTTCTAGTCTTTGGAGGAGGCGCCTCAGTGAAGTCAGTATGACACGAATCCACTGACTTTCCATCTGCCAGACATGCAGTCGCTTCAGGGTTCGTTTTAGACCTCTTGCATTGGCGAGGTTTGTCAATTCATTCCAGATAACCCTGATGAAAGACATCATGCAACCGTTGTTCACTGGTCGAGTTGAGCTGAACGTCCTGTGTAACAGTCGGTGGACTGCTCCTTTAAAGGCCAGGGCATGTAGCCAGTTGTGGAGACATTGTCCCGTACAACAACGAGCTTACATAATGTACAGAGATCCTCAAAACACCCCGGAAACACCTCCTTAAGCCTTCACGCTTAAAGAGACATGGCCTGCCTACAACATGTTATGATCCTCTAAACAGAAGTCAAAAGAACTAATCTCGGAGTCTAATCTTCTTGGAGTGATTACCCATCTGCACAGTCTCTGCCCCCCATGTGGTCTAACCTGTAGACTATCCTCTCACGGTGCAGGTCCTCAAGGCCACAGCAGATCTCAGCAGCATAGAAGATGGCCCTCTGCTCGTCGAAGCCGGAGTTGCCCATGTTGTAGATGTGAAACTTTAAGTCACCGCCGTTCATTATGGTCAACACCAGGCACAGCGCATCCTTGGTCTCATAGGCATATGCTAGATTAACCTGGAGAGGGAGGAACATTTTGGGGAAGTGGCAACGAGGGAGGTGAAGGACCAGTGAAGGAGTCGGTGTAGAAGAGAGAAAGGGAGGAGGAGGAGGAGGAGGAGGAAGAGCAGTGGTAAGAGACAGGGTGGCCAGAGGAACATGACTCTTACATTTGGTTTATTCAATGCCCCAAATACTCATCCACGTCAGGAATGTATACACAGAGAAACAAAGAGATATATCACAGATATGCAACAAAAACAACAGAAGCTTCCTCTCCACTTCTTACTCCATTGCCTCGTGTGCTTTCCCTCTAATCCCACCATCTATCTCTCTTCTCTCCCTTCATTCCCACCAGCCTCCCCTTCTCTCCCCTGTGGGTCAGTGACACGCAGGGTACAGTGTGTGTGTGTGTGTGTGTGTGTGTGTGTGTGTGTGTGTGTGTGTGTGTGTGTGTGTGTGTGTGTGTGTGTGTGTGTGTGTGTGTGTGTGTGTGTGTGTGTGTGTGTGTGTGTGTGTGTGCTGCCGAGTACAAGCAGGATGTTGCTGCCATCGGGAGGAATCCCATCTGCTCTGGACTACGTAGTCAGAGACGCACCAAAAGAGGCGACGGGTCAAATTCTCATGGGCCAAATTAACAAAACACACACACACACACACACACACAAACAACAAGCCAAAGCAAACAGTCCAATTCACATTTTTTACATGTTTATGCATTATAAACAGACCAGTCTCTCACACTGGAGTATTTAAAACAATAGAACATTAGGAATCCACAAAGCTTCCCAATGATGAAAGAAGCTCAAAGTATTCACCAATGCATGACTTCTATGCTCATCTATGCAATAAAAACCACAGAACCGAGGAAAACCTGACAACCGGCTAACTGGAACGACTACTTCCCAACGTCCTCTTTGCCTCCGTCTGTCCTTTCATCTGGTCAGGTGAAGGACAGACGGTAAAGACAACACTCATGAGCGATATATATATATATATATATATATATATATATATATATATATATATATATATACACATATATATACACATACATGCATACATGCATACATGTGTGAGAGATGAAGAGAAGAGCGAGAGAGAGATGAAGGGCTTGAGAGCACTTGACTCTTCCTCTTTGCTACTGCTGTTTGGCCAGTGTTGCTAGGCAACAGAGCTGCTCTCGTAGGTAGAAGAGAGGTACATGAAGAGTCATCAGTTCTGCCTGCAGCATAGAACACACACACACACACACACACACACACACACACACACACACACACACACACACACACACACACACACACACACACACACACACACACACACACACACACACACACACACACACACACACACACACACACACACACACACACACACACACACACACGCCAATCCCAGGTGACAAGAGCTGCAAGTCTGAGGTTCTGTAACAAGCCCACTCCAGCGTGTGTGTGTGTGTGTGTGTGTATGTGCACGTATGCATGCCCATACACATGCTTCTGCCGTGACTCACTCAAAACAAGGACGTGCAACACGGCTCACGATGCATCAGAAACAGACCGATCTGAAAACGTAGTACAACTCAAACACAAGCGTGAGCTTCAGATTGAGAACATGGAGTTCTGAGGCTCTGCTGGCTGACAGCCTACTGTACGACAGATCAATACCTCCGTTCTGTACAGCGAACAGGAGAACACCATGTTCCCCAGCATGTACACACACACACACACACACACACAGTACCCGCTGCACACAGACCCACAGACCATGTTCCAAGAATGTTAAAAGAGGACTTTCTGTCATTTCCTTGTCTTTGGAACAATCATTTAAAGAGCGACTGAGCCAGAGCTCAGTGCTCTGTTCCTGCTGGAGCTCCTGTTGGTGTGTACAGTTGGACAGAATGGAAAGAGAAGCACACATTACTCATTTTACAGCTGCGCTCGACTCCTGATGGCAAGCAGGACATTCAGGCATTGAAATTCTTATCATTTGTGTTGATTGCAGAGGAACAAAAGAAAACAGACACACCAGGAACACATGTACTGCAGCACATGCACACAGTGAGAGGTAAAGAGAGTGACCATGCCTCATATTTTGGAATTTGGAAAATCTATATTCTTCCTACTCATATTTTATTGAAGAAAGTATCAGTTAATGAAGTCAATCTTCCTTATTGTGGGTGTAGGACAGGCACTGCCACCATAGAAAGGAAAAGAACTAAACGTAAACATTTAGTTGTTCTTGTCACATGACCCTGAGACATTCCTGCCATCTCCTTTTCAGGTCTTGAACCTTTGCTGTGACATCTTACGTCTTAATGGACTGTGAGCCGTACCTTTCTGCTCTTCAGTAGATTTGTTTCAGCACGGAACAAATGAAAAGCGAGGTGACTCCCTCAGAAAGCGCTCAAGCTTGGCATTACAGCGCCATCCACAAAAAACCGGCTTCCTCAATTTATAAAACCCCTCCAGAGGAAAATGAGCCGGGAGCTTCGCCACCACGAAGAGCTGGAGGCACGCGGGTACAGTGGGAGTGGCTTATTGATTGATTTCTGGCTGGGACACGAGCAGGACACCGCCATGCTTTCACCTACACGCTGTAGTTCCGTTATGTAACCTAAAGTGTGACGCAGAACTCCACAGAATTCAATGTTGGAGACGACACAGTGAACTCATAAAGGAGACGGTGTCTTTTAGAGACATTTATCATTCAGTGTTTTAACAATCTACCTTTGCAAAAGGTGTCTAGTTTGGTCTGAAGACCAGGAAGAGCAGTTTTAATATTATCTCCCAACGGTGGGGCCTGCAACGCTCTGTTCAGGTTACTGAACACGACAGTTGATCACAGATGCGTTTGTGATGAGCTCAAGTTGTGACGAGCGAGTCTAGTTTTGAGGGTCACTGATGAAGTCCTTATTCTAATCGTGTATCTTGGTTTTAGTTTTCATAAAAGATGTGTGAAAGTAGAAAGTACAGGTGTAGAGGCATGTGTGTCACAATCTATGACATGCACCTGTGAAGGAGTAGACACACACACACACACACACACTGTCAACGTGTATATCTGAGTCTTAAACACCAAATAAAAGAATTCATATGGCAGCAAAACAGATTTCAATCAAAATGTAAAACACATTCACAGATGATTAGACGCTCACAGGGCGCTCCAAATCAAAATCAAATCCGATATGTTTGCACCGGCAGAATAGCAGCTTTGTAACCAAAATGAATTCGCATTTGGTTTTGATTGCTGCGATTCATTTGAGCTGGTTAGCTGAACTTGTCGACCGTCATTGCTAACTGTATGCAGTCGCCTGCAACTGGTCAATAATATCACGGCAGTTCCCTTTTCCCCCTTTTATCCCAATCATGGACGTCACTAAACAAACACAACTCGAGTCACAGCAGCTGTCTTAAACAGCTGATCGACAGCCTTTGCAAACATACCGTTCAATTTAATCTGCAGGATCCTGGAGCCACAACAAACAATGCTCTCACACACACACACACACACACACACACACACACACACACTCACACACACACTCAAAACAGACAGACAAAACAGGTACAATTCTGTGTAAAGGTTGAATAATAAAAAGGTAGTACTTACTACAAAACTACTGTTAACTTTTTCTAAAATGCGTTTTTCGTTTAGTGCCATTGCTTCACCTTTTCTTTTCTTCACGCGTTTCTTTTCCAGCTTTTTACAGGCGTACATCTTACCGGTGGCACGTACTTGGCAGGCACAAACCTGGAAAACAAGCATTGAGGAAACATGATCACACACACACACACTTTACACACACTTTAGAAGTAGAGCTAACGGGAGTGAATATGTCACACTACACATCAACAGCATTAACTAACTGTTAACGGTGACTTGTAGCAACTTCAATCATCAACGTCTCATTCACTAACTTGCTGTGTAAGGGAACTTAAAGGTGTAACTTAAAGTACAGTAACTTATTCCAACTTCACTTCTGTATCACAGCGACACTCACCTCGCCAAATCCACCTTTTCCTAGTACTCTGTAATGTCTGAAGGTATTTTTGGTTACTGGTTGCCTGCAGGGACGGAAAGAAGAGAACAAGAGAGAAATGATAACGAGAGCAACAAGAAGAAGACGTGCAACACCTGATCTGACCAACGCTATATTGTATGCTTTCGTGCAAACAGCTTTCCAGTGACTCTCTAGTTATTTGCTGTGAGCATTTATTCTGCCATTAATTAACATGAGGCTATCATCATTATTTGCATATTATATTCATTCATTAATCGACTATGTGCTGGAAGTTTAAAGGAGACAAGTTGCTGCCCTAAGCACACAAAGAAGTGGAGTGAATGAATCAACATATGGAATGTGTGGAAGATGACGGGTGCCCTTCATATTGGGAGAAGAGGAACGGTTTGCATGTCTGCTTCACCGAGCGTGTGACCTGCAGTGACTACCCACCTCTCCAACCATTTCCACTGCAGGAAGCGAGAGAAGTACATGGACTCGTGGTAGGAGGAAAATGGAGCTCCACTCAGATAATCACGAACTATTCTGTAGGGAGGGAGGCAGAGGGAGGGTTGGTGATCATGTAATAACACAGTAATAAAGATCTACATGTCAAAAACAAACAAACGCGTACAAATTATTGCAAAATCTTCCAGACAGCAGAACAGACATCTGGCCTGCGTTCCCCAAATGAATAACCTTTACAATGACGAGGAACACACACATCCGCTTTATCCGACTACCAACTCAATCATGTGTGTGTGTGTGTGTGTGTGTGTGTGTGTGTGTGTGTGTGTGTGTGTGTGCGCTCAGGCATTGCCTGGGTGTGCAACGGTTCAAAACAGTTCTCAGTGGAAAGAGTGAAAAAAGCTCAGTGGCGGTACAACCACCGTGAAAAATTAAAAATGCTTTTGAACGGAGACATTCCGCTCAACTCCAGCAGGAAACGGGGGATTTTGGGGGGAAACTGGTTTCCACTGAGCAGGAGGTTGAGCGGATAAAAGCCCCGGCGTAGGTCGAAGGACTCATGCAACGGACACAACAGGTCTTTGAGGACCGACGGGGTCATGACAGTCTCCTGTCTACAAGGACTAAAAACTACAAGCGTTCATGTCGAGTTCCGTACAGACAAACATCCGTCATCCAAATCATTACCAGCAGCGTCACGACTTGAGCTTAAAAAAAAGCCAGATTTAAGAAGTCCACGTTTCTGCTTTACGTAGCAGCAGAGAGACAGAGACAAAGGATCGGGATCCCAAAAAACTGAAATCATAATTCAACTTTTGCCAGACATTTAACAGCCTTCAACAGTGAAAGAATAGTTCCACCAGCAGCACGTTCTCTCTGCTGACCAGGGAGCTGAACATCTCTGCTGCCAGCCTTCAACACGGCTGAAACGCTACAGCAGATATCCCTCCTCTGCCACCCAGATGTTGAAGGGATGCTCATATTAGACGGGCAGATTTTCCTTGACCGTGTTTTTAAATGACTTCATCGCGAAGGAGGATGAGGAGAGCTGCCTGTGGTTACCAGCAGCGCTGGGGTGGCTGTTCTTGGCAAAAGGCTGGAGGGCAGAGAGTTTCCACAAGGGGAGCACCCTCCGCTGCCTGACAGAAAAGTGAATTATGTCATCATGGGACCCAGTGGCTTTGTACACGAGGTTCCATCGAGCCAGGCTCGATGTTGATCCTTCGCAGGGGAAGTGCAGTGTCTCTGGGATGTTATCTCTCCTCTGCTGAAAGCATGGACATCAAAGCTCAATTCAAACTTATTAAAATCCGCTGCACAGTGCTGCTGCTCCGTAACCTCAACAGATACAACGACGTCTTTTTCAACACACGAGCTTCACTCAGTCTGAGGAGACCGAAGCTCAACACACCAGCTTCACTCAGTCTGAGGAGACAGAAGCTCAACACACGAGCTTCACTCAGTCTGAGGAGACAGAAGCGGTCCCGGGGGACCTCAAAAGGAAGGGGCTCCAGAGAGACAGGAGCCGAGCGGTGCCTGGCCACCGGGAGGAGGAATAAACACCGCTACAATGTGGCTTTTGTTACTCCAAAGGGAGCGGGAGAGGAGAAGAAGAAGAGGAGCAAAATCAGCACAAAGACCTTTGTCAAGAGCAGCGATACACAAAAACACCAAGATACGCATGTATCGACACACTCTACCCTGGTGTGACATAACCATATGTTCCACTGCAGCGGAAGAGAATCCATGAGTGAGCTAATGCGCTGACAGTCTCATTTCCACGTGCGGCCCCATGCTTTCCTTCAGGCTATCCCTCTGAGAGGAACCGGGACAGAATTACATCTCCGAATAAGTGAAAATAAATACGCAATTCCACAACGGAGCGCAAATAATGATGATAGTGGAAGCAGTGATGACCGAACACGAACAGGAACCCCATTCAACAACAGCTGAACTGCGGCTGCGAAGGCTTTCAGTAACACAAACATGTTCCCGTGTTGTTCCACGTTTGTACACTCGCCCCGCTCTCCTTCCATTGCTCCTCACTTTCTCCCCCCCCCCCCTTTGCACTCCTTCCATTACTCCCTGAGGGTCTTTCCAACGTGGCCCCTCCTGCAGTCGCTTTCCTCTTTCTCACACCGTTTCTCTGCCCTCCCCGGTGCCCTTTTGACTCCCAGAGGTGTTAAAATAGAGATGCATGCAGACAGGAAGGACATGACCCGAGATGCCAAAGACGGTGTGTTGTGTTCGTCCTCAAACACTGATGTTTACGGCTCCGGTCACACACAAGCCGCCACCGGTCGCACTAAATGTCCCTCTACTTTCTCACCATCACAAACCTCCTGCCGTGCCATCGGTCTAGATAAGTGGATGTAAAACACAATGAGGCAAACAGTTCATCTGATCTGCACAACCAGCATGAGCAGCTTCTGAACCTCACTGCATTCACATCTCCAGCAGCTCTCTGAATGAGTCGTGCCCGAGCAGGAGAGCGGGCCGAGAACAATGATTCCTATTTCTCCGGCCTTCCTCAGAGCGGATTCCAGTTTTCCCCCGGGGAAGCTCAAGTGGATCGGAGGCTGGTCACAGCATTTTTTATGTGGCGCTAAAAGCTGCGTCTGCTCTGCCAGGACCGAGCAAACATGTGTTTTCTTTTAGCTGATTTGATGGGGGGGGGGGTACATTTTATGGATCAATGTATTTATGAATGTTTTCGTTCACGGTCCCTGACAAAATTAATTCTATAAAATGAAATCTGTCGTAAGGCAGGAGACCTGAGACGCATGTAACTTTCTGCCAGTTTACACAAAGCAGCAACGTTTAGCAGTTCACGGGATGAAAAGATCTCTTTGTGTTTTCTGCTCAACGATCACTGATATCTAAGCAGAAATCTGCACGCAGTACACTTCAGACATCAACAATCTTGAACTGCTGCTTAATCAACACAAACACATCAGACAGTATGATGTATAAAATATGGTCCACCAACGTATATCATACGAATGATTAAATGTAGCGTCACCAAGTTAAATGGTAATACTCGTCATGATTTTACATTCTATCGTTTGGCTGAACTACCTGTGACGGAGTGAAGTATTTGGGCTGATACAGAGTTACGTGGAGGTGTGAATGTGTGTCAGTCTGTGCAATCAGAAGTACAAACCAGGAAATAAACCCCGGTCTGTTTGCTTCTCCTGGCTCTCAGAGCAGGAAGCAGAAGCACCTGCAAGAGTGTGTGTGCGTGTGTGTGTGTGTGTGTGTGTGTGTGTGTGTGTGTGTTTACGTGGAACACTGAGGTTGCTGTTGTTTTCATGCCAGCCATCCGGATGCTCTCTTTGCCCACTGCTCCTTTTCATTCGCCTCCTCTGTGTGTTTGCAAGTCTGTGTGTGTGTGTGTGTGTGTGTGTGTGTGTGTGTGTGTGTGTGTGTGTGTGTGTGTGTGTGTGTGTGTGTGTGTGTGTGTGTGTGTAATACTGCACACCAGGTGCCAGCTGCGTCATCAGCACTAGTGACAGTGTGAACTAGTCCACGCACACATTACAGAACACACACATACATGTGTTTTGTGAAGGAACAGGCCTCTATTGGTGCTCTTTAATGGCCTAACCTAGGGCTGGGCGATAAATCGATTTAATCGATTAATTCGAATGTGTGCTTTAAGGCGATGTGTTTTATTGAAAATCGAGAAAATCGCCCCCACTCCTCCCCCCCGTTGGGTTCCCGTAGTAGAGTGCGCGCGCATTGTTTACAAACGAAAACAATGGCGGCCAGCAGTGAAGCTCTCGTTCTTAAGAGAGGGAAGAATGTGTCTTCGGTGGTCTGGAAATGGTTCGGGTTCATGTCATCTGACACCGAACAAACAGCACCACGATGTAAGGTCTGTCTAAAAGCTATTGCTACAAAATCAAGCAGCACAACAAATTTAATGCAGCACCTCAAACAGAGGCATGCCGCCGAGTGGGAGAAGCGTTGCGCC